>NW_021132157.1:600000-802879 GCF_004193835.3 Ostrinia furnacalis | reverse complement strand
ATTTGATCTACTTAGTATGAGATTCGATAGGCTTTTACAATATATTTTTCTGACGTATAGAGTGATATAACACAGGTTAAAATGTTTGATCAAGTTTTAAATTATTTCACAGTAAGGGCCCATGCACACCAAGCATTTTCAGGAACCGTTTACGCGCGTTCCGCGATCGTGCATTTGCTGCGCTGCTGAATTAGATTGCTTTACTGCATAGCATTGATTGCGATAACATCGCGTACACAGCACGTTCCATTTGCATGAAACGCGCGTCAACTGTTCGCGGTGAACATGGCCCTTAATGAACTTTAACCTTGTTATGGACCTCGTAACAAAATTGCATCACAAAATTGCTTAAAATTCGAATTTGGCGAAAAACGCCGATAGTTGCTGAAGATCCTTCAGAGTTTGGACTAACGCGCTGGCGTTACTTGAAATCAATTTAAGTTATGTTTTTTTTAAACAGGATTCATCAGCTGCCTACGATGGGCTTTGACAACCTGAACTCTTTGGAAACCCTTAACCTTCAGAACAACAAGCTGCAGCACATTCCAGAGGAAATTGTAGAGCCTATTTTGGATACTCTTCGGGTTGTCGATATAATGGGTGAGTATGATTTTGCTGAAACACGATTACTCAATTGATACCATGAAACTAATGTTAGGTAACTTTAATAAGGTATTTTAAAAAATTAATTTTATAAGTCTTACGTTTTCGTCATTAACTAGGTAAATTAATAATACTCGAATTTCCTAAAAATGATTTTCTTAAATTTTGTTTTCATGAATGTTATAATTTTACTCACGTTGAGTAAAATTATAGCTGTCATGAAAAGATAAAATGTACCTACTTGTACTTTTATTAATAACCGGCCTATTGTATTATTGAATGAAGGTAAAATTCAACAGTAGTGTGCCTTACTCGTCGTATTGGATTATAATTATATGTATTGTCTATTGAAATGCTTTGACCTTTGCGATAATATCTTCAAATAAGTAATATTGGGCAAACACATCACTGTTATTTTTATTGAATGCTTCGATAAGAAATAAGTAGTTGATATTTATTTATGTATTTGTTTAGATAACCCGTTGATTTGCGACTGCGAGCTGGCGTGGTACGAGGCCTGGCTCGCCGGTCTTAGGGACCGCGACGACGAAATGATGCAGAAGAAGCGAACCGTCTGCACCATGCTCAACGAACACAGAGAGTACAGCGTCGCCAAGATGCCTCTAGAAAAGATGAGCTGCAAGAGGAAACCCGCCTACGGACGACCCTCCTCTGCAACAACCAACACATGCCACGCCATCAGCATCGCAGCCAACGCACTTCTCGTTGCCCTTAACCGAAGACTCTAGAATAACCATTAATTTAACCCTTCTTTAGTCCTATTTCAGTTACGCGAAGACCAACATTCGGGCTAGCTGTGGCCGGATAGCCCGAACAGAAAGCCTTCGCCACGTAATTTCTGTTCAAACTTTGTAACGTAATGAATTTGTGCAATAAATACGATACATATCAATTTTGGGCTGATAAAACAAAATAGTTGTATATTGGAGCGGTAGCTTGATAAGGAGTGGTCTAAAGTCGAGTAAATTAGTGTGATACGGTATTTTTACATATTAGAAGACCTCTTACGGTATGCCTTACCTTAGAGTAATGTACCAAGAAGTAGGTGGACACGTTGATTACACCAATCGTTGATAAGTATCACTGGGGAAGTGTCTAAATTTTGTAATATAGAGCTTCGAGAAGCTAAATTAAATAACAGGAAAATAAATTCGTGTTATCACGAATAATTGGTCTTTTTTTAGCACAAACTTTTAGTTTGAAATTTACAACGCCCTTGATATTGAAATTTTAATATTTTTTATCATTTACCCCCGCCTTTACGATTGTAATATAGTAAGCTTTTATGCATTTACGATGTTGACTATTATAATATTATATCTATAATTCTAAGCATAAACGAGTATGAGGTGTTTTAAGCTATATTTATGTACAATTTACATCTATCTCCATCGTGTTAACACTGTTGTTAAGATTTTACTCTTCGTTATAATTTGTTATATACCTTCGTTTATTTTAAGATCTTGACGGTTTCATTTACTGACTCTACAGTGCTTCCGTATGCTCTACTCTATTTTATTTTTTACAGACTTCCACTTGAAGAGTAATAGGGAAAAATTGAGTAGCAGAATAAGTTTAGCGCCATTTTCTAAATTGCTTCACAAAAGTCGATATGCGTTATTCTAAATTAAATAGAAACTGCGATGATGTTCGATTCGATGTAGACTAGGTGTAGGTAGTTAAGTGTTAGGTAATTTTGTCGGATTAAATATGTTGATACGTTGTCACTAGTAAATTTCTTGATATACTCTAAGAGGTAATTTTGTGAGCCTCCTTGGTTCAGATTTGTTTAAACAAAGCGTTTATTCGTAAAGCTTTCATGAGCTATGTTATTTTTGCTTTACTAATTTTCTTTGATAGGTAATGTTTCGCAGTAATTAAATTGCTGTTAAAATTTATCGATATTAGGTAGTCGAGTAATAAATGTGACTTTAGACATCGTTTGCTAGCCTGATCATTTTGCAAGTTTAATTATAATCTATTTCAACGTCGCCAAAATAATAGGTACTCAATCAAATTTGACGCGACATAATATTCAACAACAAAATAATTGATAGAATACAAAGCTATCATTTGATGCATTAGGCAAGAACGTGTGAAAGTGATAAAATGTAACCAAAAACATATCCCTTAGCCTTTATGTGTAAGATGATAATATTTATGAATGTGCTAAAGAGAGAGATAATGGTAACCAACATTGAATTTTGGGGTAAAATAATCGATAATACTCAGGTATTTTCGATTAGAATTGAAGGAATTTGGAAGACCAATTATAATACTTTTTCTTTGTCCTCTTCCTTCTCTAGGGTCATCAAAGTGTGAATGAGAAATTTGAATGTATTTGAAGTATGAAAAAATGCTGTCGAATGTGTGTAGGACGCGAGATCGAATACTTTGTATTCAATTTACACATGTTTACACATTTTTTATACACTTCCATTTTTTCATGTTATCTTGATATTTTCACTTATCAGTACACAATTTACACGTTTCAGTAGAATATTGCACAATTATACACGTATAATTAATATATTACGCACATATATAATTATAATCATAATATTAAGAAGCAGAGTCGAAGTAACCTGATAATTAAGGAAATCTCATTATATACCGTCTTAACAAAAATTGTAGTGGAAATATTTTATTCTATATCATATTTTGGTGTTAAATGTCGTGTTACATATTTAATATGTGGAATATATTTACTGCTTCGTGTCTATTTAGATATAATCTGACGCAAGTTAAAATTAAGACTGTCGCATAGTTAGAAGAATTGGATAAACGTGTGTATCTTTTACATCATTATACAAGTTTCATAACATATTGTAATGTAATATTATACATTTATATTCCATTTTCGACATGGAAATAAAATGGGAACCAGCATGAAACATATCGGGTAGGTGGGGAGCTTACGATGAAGTTCCCACTGGCCAATATCTGCATATCAATATAGTAATAAGTCATTTTAACCTTTACCTATATATCTATAATTGTTGTGTGTTGTATAATATATTATTCACTGTTGTACTACTCATTGTTGTAGCATGAATGATATTGGCTTAAAACTGTTGTAGTATTCACTCTTGCTATAAGTATATCTCGTTATTTATTTTGTGTTTGTGACGTTATTATTTGTAATTATTAATGTGGTCTTCTTTGATCTTTCAATCAAGATTATGAGAATATGTAATAAGTAGATTTTATTACTAATGTTACGTTTTACCTATTCATCACAATAATTAATCGAAATTGTTAAAAATCAGACGTTTTGAATGGTCGTTTCGTGGTTTTTAAAGATCTAAGTATATACTCATAGATGGGTATGATTGTATTAGAAAAATGAGAGTTTGATGATGGAGATTGTATTTATATGATGCTCATAATACGTTTAAGATCCTGAATTAGACAATTGTAGAATCATGAGTATTTTAAATCGAATGGTAACGACAACGGCAGACCAAAGTGAAAATTTACAGTCAGTAATTTAGACAGTTCATTGGGAAAGTTAACACCACGAATCTAAGCTAAGTAATTTGTATATTCTTCTGTATTTGTCTGTTAACCCGAGTTTATAGTCACATTTATTATTTAAATAAATGTAATTGTAGGTAATCTAACTCTGTAATTGAGATTTTACCGTAAATGTGTATTTATTTAATTTCAGTTCAAATATAAAAATAAATATAACTCAAACTTGTGTTTTATTTGCTTACGTCACTCCTGAAAATAATATTGTAGTCTATTTATACGAGTAGGTACCTATGAAGAGACATAATGCTCATGCAGGCTATCTATCGGTAACCCTTGTGATTTTGTGTCATTTTTTGGAAGATTTGTAAAATATTTAAGCATTGTAGCCAGGTTAGTTAGGTATGGTGATAATACAAATAATATCAATGGTTTGCTTTTGGTTCAAAATCCTATCGTTTTTTTGTCCAAAAATGTTTGAATACCTTATACAAAAAAGTAAACAGAAAATTGGCCTACAAAGATTCAGGACTCAATTGCTTCAATAGTTTTGTTAAAAAACAACTAATGATATCGAAATATTAATACTTAATAGCCTCAAATTTGTTTAAAATTAACGTTACTTAATCAGTTTAAAAATAACCAACTGTACGGTAAACCTTATTAATTAGTTTGGAGCTAGTTAGTGTGGTAATCAATGAAAACCGCAGCATGTTAACCAGGTCGATAGTCCATTAGCGAGGGGCAGGTACAGCCGATTGCACGTCGAACAACCCCGGAAGTGCCGGCGAAATATTAAATGAAAGGCTAAAATGTACCTCATCATTTCACCCATAGGACGTCCACTGCTGAAAATAGGTCTCCCCCAATAATTTCCATGTTGATTGATTGGTAGCGGCCTGTGTCCACATTAATCACATTAATATTATAGCTGACACCCTGGATTAACACACAGGCTACATTTTACTGTGGGAAAACCGCGGGTAACCACGTGGGGGAAAGATTGGATTGTTTCTTTTGAATAGGCTCCAAAACTACTGGACCTATTTGAAAAATTATCTCATCATTAGAAACATAAGTACATTATCCTTGGTAAACATAGGCACAAAATAACATATCTTCAAAAAAGCTGGTACGAGGTTTGCCGGATCAGCTAGCGATTTTATACATATTATGATGTGGGCAGTTTAGTCCAGTAGAATTAGCTTTTAAATCGGAAATAATTCCTACAAAAGATTTAATTGTTTTAATGGCTTCATTGGTTGCCCATTAAGACTCTCCTAAGTTTTCGACTTCGACGGAGTTGTGCTTAAGTAGTGGGGGCCCCCGAAAGAGGCATTTTTCGGTTTTCCAGTTATACCGCGTAAAGGACTTACCCTATCAAAAAGTGGTCTTCATGACGGTTGAAGGGCACTTAATCTTGCATTGAATAAGACCAAATTCATATGTTTTGGACAAACCGTTCTCGCGCTAATGTTCGGCAAAGTAGAAAATATACGTATAATTAATGACCCTCTCCACGTCCAATGGCTTGTTACCCACAGGCTTCCAAGTCTTGAAAAGGGCCACCTCAACCAGTGTAACCCTATCAAGGCTTACGAGCTTGATGCGCCTATCCTTGTTCGTCCCAAGATTTAATCAATTTTTGTGTTTAATTCTACTGGCCTAAGTTACTCGTATTGTGGCTGGCAATCTAGATCTAAATATTAATATTCAGCCAATCCAAGCTTCTGAAAACATAATCTACAGCTTCGCTTTGTAATACTTGACTTGGATTACCCAAGACTGAAAACATAATCCACCCCTTATAATTCCTGAAATGTGTAATGACGTAAATGATTTTAAATTAAGTAGCATACTGCGTTACTTGCGTAAACACTAGGGCTGGGTTGCACCATTCTAATTTAACTTTGTCAAAGTCAAAAATCTGTCAAACTCCATATAAAAAGCACTGGTTATGTTATAGTTACCGTTAAAGTTGGTGCAACTCAGCATAGGCGTTGTTCGCGTTACAAGGACTCATTAAAACTTTTGTCCAATTAACATAATGCCACTTCACAGAAGGTCGCTAAATTAATGCCTAATTATGCGAAGGGCCACATGTTTGTTTCAGATGAGTGATATTTGTTTTGGGACTCGTACGGCGCGGTATTTGACATGACTTAACTGTGTGTAAATCAAAAGAAATTTTTTATGGGCACTTTTCTCTAAATTTTTTTTTTTTTTTATCCACAACGAGGAAGCTCTTGGCCTGTATCTCACCTGATGGTAAGTGACGATCAGGCCGAAGGTGGAAGCGAGCTTCACCCGGAATCCTCAACCACGGAGGAACTGGCTATCTTACCTCTAACTGCCGGAATATTTTTTGATGAATATATTTGAATGAATAATTTAATTATGTTTGCCTTCACAAGTCTAAGTCTCTACTTTAACTTTAACTATAACCTTAACTGGTGTCTTTGCATAGAATTTGACAGACTTTTGACTTTTGTTGTTACCGGAAAAAAATTTGAAAAATGTAAACTTACAGGCTCACGGACTCGATAAACCGTAGAGTAATTAGATACATTATGTACTTGAAAATTTCAAACACTAAAATAGAGTGAAATTAACGTTTCCAGATAGCGTCTACCTCATTACAGAATTCCCTCTATTAAATTATTAAAGCGAACCTCACAATATTACGGAAGTGGCTTTTCTTTGGTTTCGTGGCGGCAAACGAGACATTAAAAGTCGTTTAATTATTCGCGCCCCTTTAAAAGAAGCTATAAATATTAGCGTATCTGTGTTATGAAGGCTATAAAACTCCGCTATTACTCCGCGGTGACAGCTGATTTATCACATTTCCTCTGAAAGCTTAGCGGGCGTTTAGTTCTGCGATTGTGATCTTTACGCTTTAGCTCTGAATGTTCGCGTTTAACTAGAGTAGTTATCGAAATGGATCTACGAGTATAAAGCTTCTGCACAGGCATCAAAATCCAGTCTGTGGAAATGAGATCGCCTCATAAAGATAAATAATGTTGTAATGACAAACTTTGCTCCATATTAGAATTAGGCTACAAACATTGGGATAGCTCATTTATAAAATAGAGTCACAACTATTTTGAAATCACAAAGTTGAAGCTTCGTGCTATTCTTACCTGGGTTGGTATTTATATTTGACTGAAATGATAAGTATGCGATTACGTGTAGTGATTTAAGTAGGTAAACATTTTCTCAAAATGTTTATTACAGAAAGTCAAACAAATAGGTAAGTACCTACAATTTAAACTACTGTTTACTCGACTATTAGTGAGTTACTCGATTAATGTTGAAAGTCTTAATTTCCACCAAAATTTACTCCGAGACACCATAACCGAAACATAATTTATGACGTTCAAAATGGTTTCGCAGCTCGTTAAAATGTAACAGAGTTTTATTAAAACTATAAAACGGACGTTTCACCACGCTGGGGTGCGGCAAAAATTAATTCTGGTCGCCGGGAATTATTTATACTTTCCAACTGGGATTAGCAGGGTAGTGTTTTGTTGTTGTTTCTCGCATTCCATGGTGGTGTGCTTAATTTGCTTTTAATTGTTATGTAATAGTACTACTAGGACACAAGGTGGAACGACGACCTCATAAAGGTAGCAGAAAGGCGCTGGATGCAGGTCGCCACCAACCGGCCATTGTGGAAATAATTTGGGGGAAGCCTATGTTCAGCAGTGGACGTCCTATGGCTGAAATGATGATGATGATGATGATGATGATGAGTATCTATCATTATATTATTATACTATTAGAAGAGGGATGAGTTGTAAGGCAGATTTATAGTTATGAAACAGAGAGTTTAATGAATCACAATGCACAAGCATTAAATATTTTTAATGGACGACATATACCTAAATTTATATAATATTAAGACAGTTTTTAATGAGAATAATAAACCTAGAGTTAATACAGTATAAATCTAATCAATCACACACTTATCAATCGCTACAATTATTTTAACTTCATCAAAGTAATATATTTCGTAAACTCATATGTGTGTTTGCAGGCTGTTACATATGTGTAGATTTCAACAAACAAAACAGTTAGTTATTCGTGAAAAGTGGAAATTTCAACGCACACCCGGCCACCCGTGGTCTTAGGCCTGGGGACAGAGGAGTGGTTATCTACGAAAATAGTTTCACCATGTAGTTTTTTATGATGATATCTCATCTATGTCACGTAATATATTCCGTAATTAAGATAGGTATGTTGCGTTTTATGCCCGTTACATTTTTGTTTCACGGTAGTCGAAACGAACTATATAAATGCTGAAACTATTTTTATAACTATTTCTATGGGCGACGGTAATCACTTACCATCAGGTGATCCGTTTGCTCGTTTGCCTCCGATCACATAAAAAAAAAAAAAATGAAAAAGTTGTTCACGAAAACAGCTTTGACCCTAATTAATTGAATGGTATTGAGTGTTTGAAAGTAAAAAAGGGTCCGATGGAAGAAAAAATAACGTAAGATAAGTACTTTCTGAAGTAGGACTCAAAATTAAGCAGTCCGGATTTAAGTCTTATTTTCATTTGCTTTACTTTTAATTTAGCATTAAAAACGTTGTAACGTTCTTGTGTACAAGATACGAAAAAATAATTTACATTTGTGACGGACGTCATTTATTAATTGACACCTGAATTATTGAAAAATTACTATGCACATCTTTTCTGCAGATTTGCATGCACCTAGGTTATTAGTTCGAGAGCCCATAAAGCACGTTATCCCCCGGTCTACGCAGCGGTGATTGCAATATTCCCGGCATTTGCCATCACGCCCGCCCGCGCCGCGTTGATGAAAAATATGTGCCTCGTCGGTGTTGCTTTTTTGCAATTGCAGCTATAGTTCGGGGCGATGAGTTCATATTTATGCAGTTCAGCTCATCGCCTGAGAGCAGCTTTCATTTAGAAGAGCAGATGGGAGATATTGAGCCGTATTGGTTTCGCTATCTGCAACGTAAGCCGAATATTGGTTTGTGTACTGAAACGGCGTGGGTGGTAATACAGTAATTGTAACCGATGCCTAATATGAGTGACTGTTGATTATTGAGTTTATGTGAAATTTGACTGTCACACGTAATTAAGTAAGTCGATCTACCGAAAATTGTTGTACAACTTGGTGTTAGACTTAATTTAAATTAATAGTTTCACCAGATGCGTTTATAGCCCAATCTAATCGAGGTACCTAGGAATATGGTCTTTAAAAAGCTCAAATTCTTCAGTTCGGTCAGTAACAGCGGGTCTAACTTAACCTAAGTTTACACAATAATACTGACAACTTCACTGGTTCATAGTGAATACACAATTTGTTTTTCGGTCAGCCACGCCTGCAATTAGAAGTCTGGGAATTAATTCAAGAAGTTTTTTTCCAATAAACAATTGAAGTTTTCCAATAAACTACTAAGACGATAAGTGGGTACTTCTCATTTACACTCAAATTTGATGGTCACACAATAATAGTTCATAAACGGTATAAGTTAGAACAATAACTTTGAAATCAGATGATAAAATATCTATTTAGCTACATACAAAATAAATTTTATCGTTATAGAAGCAAAAATAATATGAAAACATCACATGAAACGATAAAAAACGGGGTCATTTTTCGCATTCTCATCGTGTCACACCCTCGGTTGCAATGAAACATTTGGTTACTGCATTCACAATTTTCATTCTATTTGTGTGTAACATATACTAAAATCATCGTAATTAAATATACTTTCCACACAATAGTCAAAAAAATATCTTCTTATAATTATTTCGAATTGAGAAAGCGAAATACTTACGTTGGTCACACGATTTTAGGTACCTAAAATTTTGATTAATAATACAAGATTGCCGTTAAACCGAACATCAGTAACCAATCACATCATTCTATTCGGTTAACGTCAGTCGCGCTCCGGCCATTGGGGAGGTGAGATAGGTCGATCGTCGCTCCGCGAAAAAAATACGTAACTTTTTGTGATTATCCATAGACGTACCGTCGCTTGCTTGAACAATATTTTCTACCTCTAAAATTTAAACAATTTAATTGAAACTTAGGCCATTGAAAACTTAACATGTTAGACTTATTTGTGCAGTATTCGACTTGAACCGTTAAATTCAAATTTAAGGATAGTTCATAAAAAACTAAAATTTTCGTCACCTTCGTGGCATCACCTTCGTGGTGTTTTATACACGAAGGTGATTTTAGGCCACGAAAGTTATTTCTTGCTTTGGTTTATTTTAAAATATAGTGACTGGTGTTTATATTTTTACAATATTTTAATAACTTATAAATTATACGTGGTAAGTAGAGTTCAGTACATCAATAAAAAATAAGAGCCTCGTGTTTTTGTTGTGTGTCTGTCTCAAAATCAAAATCAAAAGTATTTATTCAGTTTAGACCACAAGTGGCACTTATGAACGTCAAAATTGTCTGTATGACTGTATGTATGTCTGTATATGTGACTGTGTATCTGTTTGTAAGATAAATTTAATCTGAAGTTTGAGTTAAAAGTTGTAGGGCAAGTGACCCGGTTGTGGCCACCGACCCCTTTGTGGCCATTTAGAATTTCAAATCGTTATAACTAAGGCAAAGACTAATATATTACTCTATGGTTTACGGCAATAAAAACATCTAATATTAGCAACACTGATAGCGTTAACAGCTTTGATGTGTCAAGCTTCACTTCAATCCAACAGTCATTATTTTTTGAGAAGCGTTAATTGTTTTAAGTCTTAGCAAAAAGGCTAAGGTGAGCGGGTGAATAAACAATCATTATTTTCTAAATCCTTCTTATTTTTTTAAATGTTTATGTTAATCCTTAATAAAGAATACACTGTCTAAGTGGTACTAATGATATTTTATCACTATTTGTTTATTAAGTGGGTTTATGAGAGGTGGCCACTAATGGAGCCAGAATGAATGAATTTTCCCATCTTTGGCCACATGACTGGCCAAAAGTGGTGCACGAAGAACCCCACTTTTGGCCATGTAGTTTTTATCGTGATTTTTCAATTTAATTACTTAGCTATTTTTATATAAGTAATCGATTCATTTTCAGAGTTACGATTATAATGCCTCCATCGAAACCAAATACAAAAAAAATCGGTGTTGTGAAAAGAAAATTGTTCTAGTACTAACCGCATAAACTTATACTATAGGTTAATGTTGATCTCCTTAATTGTAATTTCAATTCAAGCTGAGATATTATATTTCGTACTAGCAGCCGCCCACAACTTCGTACGCGTGGATCCCGTTTTACCCCCTTCATCTACCTTACGCGGTTTAGATTTTTTCGTACAAATGTTTTTTCCCGCTAACTCCCGTTCCCGTGGGAATTTTACAATATCCTGTTACTAAGCTTTAAGTTTACTAAGGTACCTGCATGAAAAATTTCAAGCGTCTAACTTAAGCGGTTTAGATTTTTCATACAAAAGGATTTTCCCGCGAATTCCCATTCCCGTGGGAATTTTGGGAATTCCTTGTAACTAAACTTTAAGTTTACTAAGGTACCTACATACCAAATTTCAAGCGTCTAACTTAAGCAGTTTAGATTTTTCATACAAAAGGATTTTCCCGCGAATTCCCGTTCCCGTGGGAATTTCGGGAATTCCTTGTTGTAACTTAGCTTTAAGTTTACTAAGGTACCTACATACCAAATTTCAAGTGTCTAACTTAAGCAGTTTAGATTTTTCATACAAAAGGATTTTCCCGCTAATTCCCGTTCCCGTGGGAATTCCTAAGTGTATACTGCAGGTTATAGTATTATAACCTGCCCAAGAGTATGAAAAATAATTGTACCAAGTTTCGTTAAAATCCGTCGAGCAGTTTATGTTTTTTTTTTATGAATTTTGATGGCCAGAACTGGCACATGACTGTGGCCAGAAATGGGGTAAAGCTGGCCAGAAATGGCACAAATTCCCATTTCTTTTTCTTTTCTACAGGATTATTTTTCTATTTAATCATTATGAAAAAAATTGTATCCTTAGGCTAGATCAAAATATATTTAATCACTTTTTACAAGAAATAAGTCCGTGATAACAAAAACTGTAAAATGACATAGCCTCAAAGTCAAAAAAATTCTTAAAATGGCCAAAACCGGGTCATCTGCCCTACAACATCTGGCCTCAATAAAAAAAATATTTTTGTTGAGGGACTGATAATTCAGTTAGAGTTCTTTTTTATTGTGGTACTGATTATCCTTTTTTTGCTCCTTTAGCATTTCAGAATGCCACCAGTGTCACCCTTAAAACCAATTGCGTAGAAACTTGTAACTTAGTAGGTGACATTATAGGTAAAATTTTATCTTGTAAAGGTAAAGTTTTCTTTTATTTAAGTAGGTACCTATTTAATATCGACAAGGAAAAGTGACGTAAGATTTATTTAAACAATATTCTATACATATATACCACTAAATATTAACAAATAACTACTCAAATAAACTATAACTAAATAAAAAAGGGTAAAAATTTAAATATGTACAAGCTTTAAAAATAAAAAAATTGCTATTTATATCATGTTATTGCTATTTATCTATGAAAATATTAAGACAAAATATATGTTTTATAAACACTTAAGAGTTATTTACAGTAGTAAAGTTTGAAAAAAATATTGCTGTGAAGTACAGAATCACTTTCGTGGCATCAAAAAATTCAAAACGTTAAAGCTTGCAAACGAGACTCACTATTTGACTGATTTACCGAGAATACAATCTTCACATCAAGCGCTACCATTTTTGATTACAAAAAGTTGAAATAAGTTAGAAATAAAATTTGCCACGAAGGTGACGATGAGAACCGTGGCGATGAGAAATACCCAAGTACTACTTATTACATCAGAGCAGCGTCGATACAGAAAACTTTAACAAGAGGCTAATAGCGGATCTCTGGTCTTACTTTTAGTGCTTTAAAAGTTCTTTCGCACATTTAAGTATTCACCTTTGAGAACTTTGTGGATAAATCTTTTGAAGTTTATAATCCCAAATATTTTAGTTATTAATATCAAAATTATCTAAAATCTTTTGAGCTAAAAGTAAAGGCATCTACTTATAGACGTAAAACTTAAAAGATATTCCTTTGTAAGTAAATATTTTAAGAATACCTTTAGTTGATGTAGTAAAGTTAACATTAATTTATGTCTGTTAATAAGGATTTGTATTTGTATTAGAGCTAATTTATTTAATTTTACTGAAATACGCTTTCTAGGGTAGGAATGACAAAAATCCTTATCTATTTAAAATATATTTAATTCTTGCTGAACTATTTATACTCCCATTTCCCTTCTTGCCCTTTTGAGAAACATCTTATTCGCGAACGCGCAATTTTTGAGAATTCCCTTTATGACACTAAAGGGGTAGGTACCCATGAACGGCCGCCATCTTTATGGAAAAATGACTTAATTATAGAAAAGTTACTTTAGTAATGCCTTATTTTTGGCGTTGGTGATTGTTAAACGGCAAGGATGCCGAGAAACTTTCTAGAAGGAAAACAAAAATATGACAAGCATAAGCTCCTTGAATTTAATTTTTATTTGGACCTACCTACCTGGCACTTGTACTTAATTTTTGCTATATTAATTTATCACAGTAAAATTTTGGGAACACAAGTGAGGCAACTGTATGATTAGACTAAAATGTTTCTGTATGTGTAAATAAGTATACATAAATCATTTCGGTTCTGGACAAACATTATCATGTATATGCCCCTGGCCGTCAATAGATATCGAAGGTTATGGACGACCGGTCAGTTTGTTTGACCAGGTAATCCCATACACAATCCCTAATGGGCTGATATAGAGTTATTGTCACCGTTATCAGGCGCTGATTACACGAGCTTATTATCTATAGTTAGTTAAAATTGCGCGGAACGTTCGGACAGTCAGTGTCATTTGTTTTGGCAACTTTCGTACGGATGCTGGCATTTTTTGTTGATTATGATCGTTGAATGAGTGCCGATGATCTCAGGGAATTCCAATTTGTGGGTTTACAATGCAATTGGCCACGTCAAATTTTTTCACCAAATCTAATAATGCGGTCAACTCAATGCTCAAGTAAGTACCTATACGAACAATCTGGATTATTCGTCAGTTTGTCGGTATTGAGTTTAATCAATTACTTTTTTCGTTACGTTTTCACGACAGAGCATACCTTTGATTTTTACCCGACTACGGCAAAGCCAAAGGAGGGTTATGATTTTGACAGGCTACGTATGTATGTATGTATGTATGTATGTATGTATGTTCATGTGTTCCCTCGTAACTTCTAAACTACTTATCAGAATTCGACAAATGACATATCATTAGAAGCGTCTTAATTGTCCGCTGGTTATAGGCTATATGGGGTTTCACAAAATCTAATGTGGCGCCCTCTAGCGGGCAAAACATACAGAGTTAAAAAATAAAGTTAAGATAAATATGCCGTGTTTGGTATCATTTGAAAGCGCTTTACTTGTACATTTTGAATATATATATATTACTAGCATTTGCTTGTGACTTTACCTGTATTCAAGGGCTGATTGCATATAATTCACATCTTTTCGTTCATAGCTTCTTTACTACTTATTAGTTCATCAATTTAATTTTTGTTAATATTATGCGCCACAAATACACTTTAACACCAAAATAGTACAAATAATAAATAAAAAGTAAAAAAACTAAAACCCAACTACGACAAAAAACGACGCTGAAAAAGTATAAAACAAGATTTTCAGAATACTGAACTGAACAAACTTGCTAATGTAGTTGCATAGTAATTTTCATGTTTGGAAAGGCGTAGTCACATGTTACATATACCTACCTACCGTAGCACTTTGACAACGTTTAGTTAGGGTTTTAGTTTTTTTACTTTTTATTTTATGCCTTTGAGATGTTTGAGTTTTCAGAGTTTTATAGCGACTAGACGACTTTTACTTAACTAAACTCTATAACAGTCGTGACTAAGCCTAAGTTACACCACCCTTACTAACCGTAACAATAATCACAGCCGGTGTTGTTGTATGGAGTTTGATAGACTTACTTATTACGTTGTTAAAGTTAAAGTAAGATGGTGCAACTCAACCTTAGTCATGAGTAATATTTTTCACTTGGTTCCTAATCGTTAGGACTATTTCGAAAATCAAGTCGAGGTAATTAATCCTTTTGAATTTTGGTTTTTGCAGGAATACATCATGCAGCCACGGTTGGCTCCGCTTGGTGGTTCAAATTATCTTCGGAGCCATCATCGTGGCGAGCTTCACTATGATCGTCCTCATGGCTGTCAAACGACCGACAACTGTAGTCTCTTATACGTCGACAAAATGCGAAATTACAAACTGCCTAATCGAATGTTCGGGGGTGATGTTCGATCGAAACGAAGAAAGTGACGTCATTTCTGCTGTAATGGTAATGTATTAATTTGTGCTACTATTTCTGGATCTTGTCGTTGCCATGAGGCTTTTATTATGTACAGGCAAACAGAAATGCTTTTAATGAAATTACCAATTTTCACTAATTTAATTACACACGAAACCACTTAAAGCAATTTTTCACATGAAATAATATAATATTATTTAGCCATTTGTATTAACTTCATAGTTTTTATTAATTTTTCTTAAAAAAAAACAGCTAACATTGATACTGTTTACCTTTGGAAATGATAGTAGAATTCTAATTAATTTATGTTTTTCTTTTGTTACAGGAGGCTGGAATGCAGTGCCCAAACACTAGACTCTCCCTTCAACATCCCATATTCCCTAATGAAACCTTACCTGTTCGCTGGATGAGCAGAATGCCACCGAACATTCACAATCTTGAGATTGTAGGGGGTAACTTACGTCATATTCCCTCTACATCATTCCTTGGGCACTTTGCAGGCAATTTGAGAGTTCTTACCATGGAAGATGTAACTATTTCCCAGTGGATGTCAGATACATTTGTCGGATTATCCAAGTTAAAAGTACTTTCCATGAGAAACTGCACTTTCGAAATTATGGAGAGAAATGCTCTAAGAGCTTTGCGTCGCACTGTGCGTACTCTCACCGTGATCAATAGCGGTAAATGGAACCCAGCTTATATTACTGGAAGCATTTCCGCAGATCGATTAACCAGAGTCGATCTTTCTTCAAACTATTTTGGAAGGTTTATAAGAGCCCACACATTTATGGGACTCAAGTCGTGCGAATTTCTATTTTTAAATTCATGCCACATCACCGCCATAGGTTTGGGAGCTTTCGATTCCTTAGTATCCATTAAATCACTTTTTTTAAACGACAACTTTCTTATAACAGTCCCACCAAGTTTATTTAAATCTATTTTGACAGTCGATTCTCATCCAACGATTCTCCTTCATGGTAATTCATGGCAATGCGACTGTTTGCAGGAAGACCTCATTAAAATGTCAAAAAATGGGTTAATTCCTATAGATCCAACTTGTCATCGTCCTACAGAAATGTTCGGTAAATCTTTTACAGAACTTCAAAATTACTGCAGCACATTTTCCCAGGATAAAGAAATTGAGAGCTTAACAATGCTTTCAAAGGATTCTGTTGTAACTTCTATAGACCAATCATGTAGTTTCGGTGAGGAGCCATCAAATAATACATCCCTCAGAGTGGTTTCACCAATTGCATATTTTGACTGTCCAAACATTAGTTTTATTAATAATTTCAAGGAATCGCGACCATCGCGATCATTGAAGGATGTATCTGAATCTGACTGGTTGAAACCTACATTCTTACTCAGGAACAGTGATGTTTCAGTGATGCAAGTTGGTTCGTCAGCAGCTCCTAATGGGTATGGACTTTTGTGGTATCAGTCCTCTTGTCCAAACGAAGTATACTGCCTTAGAACAATACCTACTTTCTTACGGGTCTATAGATATAATATTCTCCCAACTACTGAATATACGTTTTGTCCTATCGATTTGACATCAGTTGCGATTCCAATGCATAGTTGTGTGACTTACAATTTATCGGCGTTGGAAGGATCACAAAATGTTGTTTACAGATACTTTCAGAGCCCTTCTATTTTGTACATTAGCATTGGTGTGGGTTTAATAAGTTTGGGTTTAGGCGCGATGTGTGTTTATATGATAATAAGAAAGAATCCGAATTTGTTGAAAGGCAGTAAGAGGTTAGTCTTCGTGAGACACAGGAATGTGGATGCGTTGGTGTTACCGCCGAAAATTCCTTTGCGTAACACTGATAGTTTCATGGAGGATGATATATTTTCGAAAAATGGTAAAATATTCACTGTGCCAGATGACAGTAAGCTTTATGTCAATCATTTTGTAAGGTCGAATTCTGTTCGGAGTGATAAAAGCAGCACGCCCACATACATTTCCGCGATGCAGCCGACAGAGGCGCAGCTTGCTGAATGGCGGATAAGGCACCACTTTGAAAATAACTCGTCTCTTATATCTATTAGTTCTGATATATCAACATTTAGTTGGGCGAATGATCTTACCTCAGCTGAAATCACCACAAATGTTGTTTACGAAAATTTGAAGTAAATTGATGATCGTGGTTAATTTGCTTTAATAATAAGTATATGTATTAGTATTATTAATAACATAATACATAGAGTCTATGTGTTCCTTTAGTTAGCTAGACAAAGTAAATTCACTGTAGCAAGATTACATTACTTTTTATGCAATTTGGCAATGTGGATTAAGTTACGATTTTAAATCAAAATCGAATGTTACATTGTCAATAGAACTAAAGCTATACCACTTGTAAATTTTTTATGTTAATATTAAAATTATTCTATTTAAATACCTATTGTGTTAATTCATTCTTATTTAAAAAAAAAAGTAGTTATTAGGCTTATATTTTTAAGTAGTCGCTATAACTTTGATTAGTTTTGTAGTTTAGTTTGGTATCAAGATAATAACCAACAGTATGATATCGCGTAGGTAGAGTTATGTACAATTTAATTTAATTAAGGGATTAGCTATTAGCCTTATTAGCTATCATTACAATGATGTAAGTTCTGCTAATACCTAGGACACGATCGTCCCGTATTTTTAAGCCTACATTAGAACAATTAAAATAAATACCATTTTCCTAATTTTCACCAATCCTATATAAAGCCTTTTTAGCATGTTTGATGAGTGCATTCATCTTGTAGGCACTAATAAAAAATTGTATAAGTACACACTTGCTAGATATTATTTTTAAAATTTTATATAACAGACGAGAGCACATCTAGTTAAACAATGTTGCATTTTATGTAGTAGTATTAAAAGCGAATTTGCAACAAAATTTCAGTCAGATCTGCTGTTCCTTCAGACATTTGGAGTCAAATTTCTCGTTTCCATAGACAGACGGCACATTGAGACAGAGGATGCCGGCATCATACTTCACGAGACGCCGCGTCGGCAACGGCTCATTAGCTATACTACAACGTTATGACATACGCTCGCACCGGTAATTTATAACAGGGCAGACTGGGCTGGGGTTGCCAGTGAAATATATGAAAAAAGTTACACATAGATATTGTAGGAATTTCAGGTAGGTAATGTAGTTATTTTAAATAATGTATTCTAAGATAAAATGATTGTGTTGCAAAAAGATTTCGTCATTAACTATAACCATAGTGAATTTTGTATTCATGGAAATGAGTGAACTGGTTTATTTATTAGATTTTTTTGTAGGGAACGACTTAGTCGCCGCTCTACAGGTACCTACTTCAAACAAGTGCCTATGAGTCTTGCGTAGATATTAGTTTTAAACTCTATTACTTGTAATTATACTTAAATGCTGGCAAATAGTTTTAATAAGACTAAAATAAATGTTTTAGGTAATTTAGAGGTTCGTGTTACTTCACTTGAAACATCCGACAGCCCCTTTTAAGTTCTTAATGTTAAATAACAATACTTTAACATTTGGTCATAATCTCACTTTATTTTGGTACCTTTGGTTCAACTATAAACAAAGTTACACATTGTGTAACAAATTCAAGCAACAGGGCATGCGCTGGCGACAGATCGAGCGACTGGTCGCGTCGTGAATCAATCCCATACAGCTGTTTGACGAAATCTATTGTCATCCATTGGCGACTATTTCGGTAGATGCGCGACAATCGGCTGCAGACCTTACAGTGCAACAAGGCTACGAATGAACACGAATGGGGGCGCCACTTGCAAACAAACCTTTGAAGGCCCGACGATTTTGCGTTATCAATCTTGTAGTTCCAATTTACATCACGTTAATTTAGACGTTTGTCACGGTGCAGAGTTATCTGTAACTAAGCTTGATTTATACGCGCGTAAAATGTATGCAAGTACCCGCTAGAGTAATGTGTGTTGAGAGACACAAATCATCAGAGAACATTAAGCTGCCAAGAAGGGAGGTTTACAAATAGGCTCTTTTAGCTACAAGGAGCTTTTGACTTTCAGTAACTCCCATAAAGTTGATATTGCAAATAAGGCTTATATTTATAATAAAGTGAACTCATATCTTCTTATTTTTCTAGAATCCATTCAAGTACTCAGATAAAAGTTTCAATTTTATGGAGGAAACATTTTAAAATTTCAATTTTTAGAGCAAGTTGGTACTTTTTCATGTTGAAATAAATGATGCTATGATCAAAACAAATGATATCTTGTTGGTGGACATAAAAATATTTACAATCGTCTCTTGAAAATTGGCAAGTGAAATTAAAGCATTGAAATAAACACTCTATTTTCGCATGCCAAAAATTACGAGTAATGTCTTGATCTAATTAAAATTCTCGGCCTTCATAAAAATCGAAGTTGGCGTGTCACGATGGACCTACTTACCTATCTAATTTTAGGGTAAGAATACACTACAAAGCTTTTAGGGTCCTAATAATTTTGGTGAATGAACAGAAATGAAGCAGAAAATAAACGACTAATATCTTTACTTTTGGTTAGCGTTCAACAAAACTCTGTTCTGTACTTACAATTAAGCTGGCCCACACTACTTTTAGTGTGGAACTGGCACTTTTAGACTGGGTTGCACCATCTTACTTTAGCTTAACCCAAAAACGTCAAGAAGGTCAAGTTTGTCCCAGGGAAAGTTAAGCTTTCATTGGATCCGCAACACGGAAGCATAAGTACAACAAACGCTATAGCGTGGTGTTACCCTTAGCTATCGACACAGTATGACAGCTAACAATAGTTAGAAACGGGCTACAATCGAGATTGGCACCCCTTGTCTTCCGCCGAACAATACCTTGGCAATGACATTGCAGGGCTGGCAACGGCGTGATTTCGTCATAATTAACTCGGCAATCCAAAGGTTATGTTTTTAAATGGCAATGTTTTACTTCTCGATTGATCTTTGTAGGAAGCGGGGTTCGAAACTGATTAGACAAAATTCTTTATTTGACTTGTTAGCATTGTAATTTGAACTTAACTCATTTTTAATAGAGACAGCCTTTTTAAAATCAAGCTTAAGAGCCCGGCAAGCGGAGAGTCGTGGCTGCGATTCCTACCTTAGGCAATAAAATTTGATTTTTACATATTATCAAAAATTTAGCTCGTGGATAATATTGCTGCTCTATAATAACTTCTAGATACATTCTAGAAAAAAGTAGCTTATTTGGTAAATTCAAAGTGTTCTTGGCATTGTTAATGCCAAGAATTCGATAAAGGCATTTCAGATACGCATTTCATCTGCGGAACGCATAAGTGAAAATCCATACGAATGTTAAACACTATCCCAAAATTTTTTGTTTCTTGTATGAAATTAAGCGGTTTTAATTAGCTATACTACATACAGACATAGCTCTCAGAATTGCTAAAATCAAGTGGCAGTGGGCGGGGCACATAGCTCGTAGAGACGATAGCCGTTGGGGCAGGAAAGTTCTCGAGTCGCGACCGTGGGTTGGAAAACGTAGCGTGGGCAGGGCAGGCCTCCTACTAGGTGGACCGATGATCTGGTAAAAGTCGCGGGAAGAGCCTGGATGCGGGCACGCAGGACCGTTCATTGTGGAAAACCTTGGGGGAGGCCTTTGTCCAGTAGTGGACGTCATTTGGCTGAAACGACGATACAGCGCAGAGTAATTAACTCTTCGTGACACATCGACCTTTTACACATGAAACCGCGGGTAGAAGCTAGTATATTTCTCTTATTATAGTTATTTCCTGATATTCAAACTAATAATATTCTAAAAGAACGAAGCAGCTTCGGCTTCTTATAATTTTTCATATTTTGATCTTCAAAATGTTTATAAAATAAATTGTTAATGAATAGTTTAATTACCTTTTGTCTGTCTTCCAAGAAACGAAAATCCCAATAGCATATTGAAAAGGTCTGAGTGGCAATTAATATTTATGTTTGCTAAAATTTTGTATTCATTTTTCCTCTAGGTTGGTAGTTACATTTTTGTTTTTCTTAGAATTTGAAAGGGATTTAGTCAGAAAGAAATATAAAATAGACCTGAAGTCTTACCATTTGTATTTGAATGCTAACATAAATTGAATGTCGAGGAAAAACAAACAAAAAATGTCTGTCGAAAGATTAGCTTTACTCATGTACTCTAATGTCGCCTAATTATCGAAATTAGGTAATTACAGCTCACATTTTGAAAGTTAATTTACGAGTTATTAAGCGGTTCCTATAATTTACTAGTAAATATTGATTTAATGTAAATGGTAGGTAAATATTTTTCTTTTTTTCCCCCACGTGACTATTTTTTTGTGATACGTCGCTTTTTCCGCTAATTTTATTATTTGTAGTTTCCTGTTACTGACTGATATAAAACTTATTTCCACGAATGCAGAATTCCATGGACTTGATAATATCAATAATAGGATATCACTGCAAACCATAACATCACATGCACAACCATACGAGTTATCTCGTCTAACCACTGATAGGCATTGACATCCCGTCAATTGAATGAATGGTCAAATAAATAAACCATGTTCAAGGCTGATAGGAGAAATTACATTGTAAATCCACTAGCTCCTTCTAAAATATAAATGTTTGTTTTATCTACTGTATTAATTGAGCAACACCTGTACAGATGATTACTGTGCGAAGATGAAACATTAATTGGAAGTGCGCGCGCGCGTTTGCCAACTGCAGTGCGCCTGCGCCGTTGTAATGTCTTGCATTTTAGGCTGCGCGTATGTTAAGACGCATGTTTGGTAGGTTAAAAATCATAATATATTTAGTTTTTCTCATGATTCAGTCTTACATGAGAAAAACTAAATATATTATGATTTTTAACATGATTCAGTCTTACTGGTCTTAGGAGGAAGATTTTACTAGAAGAGACCACGCCTTTCTTGGCAAGCGTATAATTATGGTCCGAAGATTTCAAGAAGAAGTAGTGCTAAGGCACCACCGTTAGAGTGAACGTCCAGCAATGTAATCAACCATAGGTTAAAATGATGATGATGAAGAAAATATGGATTTAAATGCATTAAATTTAAATGTGGCTGAAGTTAGTGGCAATGGGCAGGGTACATAGAACGCAGAACTGACGGCCGATGAGACGGCAAGGTTCTGGAGTGGAGGCCACCCACAAGGTGGAACGACGACCTCATAACGGTAGTGGAAGGCGCTAGATGCAGGCCGCTACCAACCGGGCGATGTGGAAATCATTGTGTTCAGCAGTGGACGTCCTGTAGCTGAAATGATGATGAATTAAATGTGACCCATTCTGTTTTTTATGTTTTTACGAGTACTACTGTCAACAGCTCACCAGAAGCCATCAATATTTTCATGACAGTTCGTGTGGTGTGCGCGCTGCCCTAATAACTCTCTACGCTTGTTTTGATCCGCGTAATCCGATAACACTGATCGATTTATAGTGATATATCACTGCAGTGGGCGTTTAATCGCCCAGCTTTGTCACTGGACTAATGTCAATGTCGAGGTTTCGGTTTTATTGTGCTCGTTTCAACTTGGGACGGAACCAAATAGGTCAATAAGGTGTAAGACCTAATTAAAGTGAGTTGTAGTACATCCAGAAGTGGAGCTTGGATCTGAGCTAAAATTAGGACGTTAAATTGGTTTGTACACGCATTTTACGTTAATGTAAAAGCGTACGCAAGACCCGGGGATTACCTACTGCGTGTAGACTTCGATAGAAAGTTAACGCTCGTATTCTCAAACGATGCTTGCTTAAAGTGAAGCAGCAAATCTAACGCACAGCGTTGAATAGAGCTCTGTGATTCGTTCGTGAATAAGTACAGGCCTAAAATATTTAGCAGACTAGGTATACGTAGAACGCACACATAAATCATAGCAATAGTTTGGCAAAGTGGTGACTTCTGGAATGTGCAGTTTATGCTTAATGAGACTAAATTAAATTAAATATACTAAGGTATCTATTTAATTCCATTGGTATATGGTACGTTTGAGCACCAGAAAATTAAGATACAGAGTTATCTCCAGAAAAGTAATAGCACGTAAATTACATTAAAGTTGATCAGAGTTGTAAAAACAAAGCACTTATGGTAAGGTAAGGAATTAGTTGGTAAAAGAAGATTTCAGAATTAGTGAAAATCACACGGGAATATTATCCAATAAATAATGAATGAATTTGGATTGATTCATGGAAGAAAACATACCTGCCAATTAATTATTGATGAACTCTTCAACTAATCCCTGTAAAATAGTGCCCTCCAGAATAGATTTATATTTATTGTACAGTCGCGGAATGAAAAGGTTCGTCACCTTAGTGTCGGTTTTCGCTTGCACTAGGTGCTGTAAGAGTCAAACCTGCCAACATAACAGTGCAAGAAACAGTGCTGCTAACATTTAAATAAATATGACGTTTGCTAACGAATAAGGTTTTGCTTGTTTATTTTTCTATCCCATCAGTGCAATGCAATGATGACATTGACCAATTGACAATAGTTTTTTTTTATTTAAAAGAAATAATAATGGCAGGTTGAACCAACAAGAAGGTTTTAGTTTATCAATCATAATAATCTTCTTGACAAGATAAATCGTCAAACAACTTTGATCTGAATAATTTTGAACTTTACTGACGAACAGTTAAAGATTATTTTCTCTAACTCGAGATTATTCTGTAACATAGTTTCAAAAGGTAATATGTGCTCGCGATTCGTTGAAGGAATCAATTTGAAAACTGACGAACCTTTTCATTCCGTGACTGTACATTTCATTTCATAAAAGGAAATGGAGAAAATAAGTGATTTCTTTCTCCATTTTCTCTCAATTCTTTACACCCTCAATAAGTTGCATGAATACAGAAATATATTTTAAAAGAGTGGTAAACTAACTAGTTGTCGTGTCTAAAAATAAAGACAGCAAACTATAATAAAACATGAATGAAGAAGAGCTTTGCTGCCAGAAAAGTTTCAAGTTAAAAGCTCCTGTTTCGACACTTGAGCTTTGACGAGTCCGTTCTTGAAATGTCACTGTTATATTCATATTTTGTTGAGCTTTTTTAAGCTTTTTGCTTGAGTCCTTTTGAAAAATTATGCAATAAAATACGCACATGCACATTTCATAATATCTTTAAGGAACTTATTGATAATGATCAACTTATCGTAGTTTGTTATTCAAAACCTTGAACGACATAAAAAGTTATGGGAATAGTTTGTTAGGATAGATCGTCATCATCATCGTCTTTTCAGCCATACCTATGCAAGGACTAGCAAAGACGTCCCCTACTAATACATTATTATTACAATGATTTTGAGATCGGTCGGTTGATAGCAGCCTGCATCCAGCGCTTTCCTTTATGAATTTTAGATAAGCAGATGGATTATTACTTCCTTTTGAATAACATTCACATTAAACACTTTTCGATCTTCTTTATTTGTAATAGTGACATTACGCAACTAAAAACATAGTATGGTATGCTATGGTGGCTATTTAGGGTGCAGTGGCCGCGCGGCCAAATCAAAAGGCTCTGAAATGCCACTGATATTGAAGTACCCTTCATATCAGAGTTATAACTTAGTACTTCTTCTGTCATGCACTCTGGAATTCAATGAGTTGCACTCGACTCGCACAGAGCACATTAAAACCACCTCGCACTGTAGCGTGTGGAGTTTATGACATAATGTACGTCAAAATTTAAATTACGAGTACCTGCAGTAAACGGGGATTATGTAGAATGTTACTTCGCTACTTTATAATACTGCCACTAACAACAACCTAAGTAGTTACCTGCAAATGTTGGGGTTAGGTAAGGTTAAGGCGGAGATCTTCAAAATTAGATCGCAAAATATGATAGTTTAATTCATAGAAGTTAAATATTGTTTGCATGTAAAGCTTCAGATAAATATTAGCCAAAAAATTGATTGGATCTCAATTTAATAAGTAAGGTATTCTTATTGTAAGCTTTACAATAGGTACTAATAATATCTAAGAACCGAAAAAAATTAAATAATAGTTGTTATATGTCAGTAATACGAATACCTACCTGGCCAGCTTGTAGGTTGAGGGTTTGGTTCAAAGATTATCTCATTTAATTTTTCATTCGTCCAGCTATGATCTCACTAACGGCCTCCACGAATAAGTAGGCAAATACACTTATGAATCGAAAGCTTTACACTAAAAGCTCCGAAACCCAAACCGGCCCGTTACAATCCAAACAAACAGTAAGTATTACTGTTGTTTACCTTAAACAACTATTTTAAATCTGCATGCCCGTTGGCAGCGTCGGAAAGCGGCGATCGCAACAAATATGTCACTGTCCCGATCGGGCGCACCTGTCTTCCCTGCGCAACCCTCATTTAGAACATTATGTTCATTTACATTACGTGTGCGTTGCCTCGGCGGGGCCAGTGTATGATTTTGTTACAGGATTTATTTTTATTTTATAGAATGAAAAAAGTTTACGTGGTTTTACTGTCCGAAACATGAGCAATTAGGTACAGATCCACGCCGTCGTGACCACTAGTACACGATCATAATTATGGTTTAAGAGTATCAATAACCAATGACACCTGCCGTGTACCTACTGGAGTTGGACAGGCTGTCTTCAACACATCAGATGATCTTAACAAAGTTATCACAGAACCGCTACTTTACTACTCAGCATCACCTACAAAAGGATTTTTTTATAAATAACATCTACACTACCTTTATCTCAATACAAAATAGTTACTAATATGTAAAGTATAGTTAGTAAAGTAAAAAAAATAATTATTATAGTAAGGTTTGAGATCGTGATTAAATTGACTGAAACTTTTTAGCTTTTTCTGAATTCCAGACAAGTACAAGTAGTTTCATTACAGCACAAAATTGAATGAAGTCAACTTATTTCTCGTCGGGCGCTCCCGAATGGCATCTTAACAACATCTCGCTGCATCATAGATACGCTTTTGTATTTTATGAAAATGTCACGTTTACTTTACAATGTAAGTAATTCCAGCATACCATGAGACTCCCCGCGGCATTATAAATCTTTGAAATCATAAAAGACTGGAGAAGAATCTCAGAACAGCATGATAATATTCATATAGCTTTTATCATATTAAACTAGACTTCGTACGTGTGAAAAACCCTTATCACCTAGGGATAATAAAATAGTTTACGTATTCTCAGATCTACTGGTAAGAATCGGTCAAGCCATTTTAGTGGAGTTTTGTTACAAACGCTGCGACACGAGAATTTTATTTATTAGTTTACGCACTTCGAGCTTATTGTTGTTTTTAAAAAGTGGCAGTCGTCCAGGGCTGATTGGAAATTGATTATATCCCAAATGGCTTATGGTCAATTAATTGATTTAGTGAAATGCGTAGTTGGCCTGCCATCGAGAGGCACATGGTAGTGGACATCCGGCATTTGCATATAATGTATAGTGTCCTTAACGAGCAGAACACTTAAAAGCGACTCGCGCCGCGCGACATCGTGAATCGCGGCCTGTAACAGGAGATGAACCTGTGTCCCCGTGAGACCGAGCCAACCTGGGTGACATCGGCTCGCGGTTTCGATCAGTCGCACAGTCTATTCAGATAAAAGGACTCGTGTTCCTAATCCTCTGGTTCACCATAGCATACTCTTTCATCCAATTCCTGTGATCAAGTGATTGTGAAAAATGGTAATTAGTATTTTTCAAACCTAGTGTTTTTAAAAAGCTGTTGTGGTGTTAATGAAGATGAAGCTTTAAAAGCTCTCGTGTGTTTGAAAGTTCAGTTTAGAGTGAACTAATCGTTTTTCATTTGTGGTTTACAGGAAGAACTTAACAAGGACCAAATTGCCAGTGAGTATATTTTTAAATTTAGTTACTTATAGAACAACTTTAATTTACTTACAAATTAGAGCTTTATGATGCCCGTAAAGTTATTTTTATTTCCAAGCTTTAGTTGACAATAATTAATCACTTTATTATTTCGGAACTCATTTGACCTTTTAGTTAATAGTGCAGTTAAACCTTTATAGGTCAGTGGATTACAATAACCATCTGATTATGAACTTTTTGGCTTTGAGTTATGGTCGCCAATCAATTGAATAAGTATTTAAAGCTAGCTTGTCCGTTGAAGGGTGCATGTTCTAGGTTTTATGATTTATAGATGTAGAATACCCCTAAAACTCACACTTTATGTTGTAGCTGAATACTTTTCACCTTTGACATTTAACGAAAGTTAATTAAAAAAGTTTTACGCACGAAATAAATTACTTCATTCCAAGAAAACACTTGAAATCCCTGTGGTTTTGGAAACATTTTTAAAAAACAATTTCAGTTTCTATTTACGTACACAGTTACATATTCATAAGGCCATTTCACGGAATCTTATTACTTGTTTCTTTTAATAGAGATTTATTGAAGCAGTCGCTTGTTGAGTAAGAGTAATATTTTTCAGTAACTGCTTTCTAGTTACGAGTATTTTTATTACTCCTGGGCCACTAGAGGTGAATTATAATGACAGATGTCTGGCTCATTTTTACAAATTGTATGTATGAACAATGAATAAAACAAATGAGTTTATTTAATAGAAAGCTAGATGCTTAAAGCTTGGGTTAAGGAAAACAATGAATACATTAGGTACCTACTTTATATGATAGGAAGCTATAAGCTAAAAGCTCGGCTCAAGAAAAGTTGGCGTCGACTGTTAATTTGCGATTGTGTTACCTTGTTACTCAATTGAATTTAAAATTACTCAACAATATTTATAGTATTCTAATTCTAAGTCACTAAATGGCATTTGGGTAAGCTTGCTGTTCAAGTAAAAACCGTCTAAAGCAATTTGTTTTTACAATAATCGGAGACTTTCAGTAGTGTTTAACAATTCAGCTTGTTAAATAAAGCTAGTTTGGTATTTCATCATAATTTTCGTTACAGAGGCTATATAAACATATTTTATGATATAACAAGTTGTTGCTATAAGAGTTCATAAAATATTTTAGTACAGGTAATACAGAAACAGTAAAGAGACAATGTAAGCGATATCTTAATAGCACTTTGTTTTATTTATTGTCTGATAAAAATATATAACGGCAGCTCATTGTGTCGTTATTTGGTATAATGTTGAGGCAAATAGGGAACTAAAGGTCAAGGTACCTACAAATTAAATTAAGTTCTTGTTTTAAAGGCAGTTTCAATTTACTGTGGTTTGTAGTCCTTTATATTTTAGAAACCAGACGAGATTACAAATAGGCGTGCGTCTTCGGGACGATGAATATGAGTAAAAAATTACCTACCTACCTATTTCACCATTCTTATTGTATCCTATACTAAATTAAAATCCATGTCCAATTGTCCATACAAAGAAACTTCATTACCAATATTAAGGTCGATGAGTAGAAAAACATAAGTGTACTTATTTGAATTCTGGGAAATCAACTAAAAATATTTATGTCGGGACAGCGCGCAACGCTGTCATTATCCTAATTAGAAAGCTTTGATCGATTAAATGTCAATATTAGGCCAATCACAGGATCTTATTACAAACTATTCCAAACTAAATAAACTTTCCTTGCAGTCTTGAAGAAGGCCTTCGAGGCGTTCGACCAGGAGAAGAAAGGCTGCATCGGCACCGTCATGGTGGGCACCATCCTCGGCATGCTGGGCCACCAGGTCTCCGACGAGACCCTGAAGGAGATCATCGATGAGGTTGACGTGGACGGTCAGTAAATATCTTATCAAAAAGCACTTATAGCTTGACCACTAGATCTTTGTCGCTCCTGACAGCATTTCTGGAGGTTTTATTTCACGTTCGGTTACGGGACTATTCCCACCTCTCGTTCCACTCCAGGATAGCCAGGATCCACAGCTTGACCGCCAATAAAAAACAACCAGTGAAGGTCAAGTTTGTCCCGGGGAAAGTTAAACTATCATTGGACGCGCAACGAAATTAATCAGAAGACATAGGAGGAGTTCGAAGTTATGGATGGACGTCACGTTTGGTTGACCTTACATTCGCGACAATAAGTAACAGATTTTATCTTTGACATCTACGACTAAATTACGGAGCGAACCGTGCTTACCGCAAACTGCATTTCGCTGGTGACTAAATACTAAAGCGGCACAGGTCTTGCGGTCAATCTATAGATAGTTAAGTTTCTACCATTCAGATTCAGATGCCGAACTGTCGAGATCCCCAATATTAGTTAGAATATCATCGGCAGCCTTTACATGGGAATCTTACTCTAATATTATTATGCGGACCTTGCTTGCTTTCTAGCCCATCAAACCCCAAGCGGTCGCTTAAGACCGCGTAACAATTGATTTCTGTTGTGTCTCAATTCGCAGGACTTGGAAGGCTTCCCTTCAATTCTAGCATTTCTAGCTAATAATGTATATTTGTAAACGGACATTCTAGCTAAGTATGTTTTAGTTTGTCATCGAAAGTCTTTATCGCGCATCTAGCGAATAAAAACATACTATAACCAACCGTTTTTATTCTTTCCATACCAGTTATAAAAACTAAATGCAACAAATTACGCATAGTATTTTTATCTCTCAATAACATAATATTATCGCTCATTACTCTTTACGCGGCAATCGATACAATTTATCGCGTGTTATCGTGGCGTGGAGATAAACAATTCATCAGTTAATTTTACGTTCATTCTGGAATGCTGATGGCTATTTGCTGATACTGTTTATTCTATACTTTCGAGTAATATTATACACTAAAGGCCATGTAATTATGTGCCTTGACAAAATAAATTAAGAATGTAGCATTAACTTTACACAAAATATTTACCTCTATTAAAGTTCAAAGTTATTACATATAATATACAAATATAAAAGCTTTATGGATTACCGCTATGTAAAACAATCCACAGTAAATTTTCCATCAGAAAAAACTACTCTAAAAGCAAATTATCATGGATGTTCAATGTAGGCGCACAACGCAAAATTGTTGCTCACAAAATTTTCTGCTATCACACATTTGAAAACCAAGGTCGTATTTGGTAAGAAATAAAATAAAAAATCGCATACAAATTATATGAATTAGTAGCTTTTTCAAATAAGAATTTGAATGTTAATACTTACTCAAAATTATCAAATTAAAAATGGATCACATAGGAAGTGGTTTCTTAACGTCCATTTAATAGCAAAGTTAAAAGAGGTTCATGCTTTAATTTGTTTAACTAAAGAATCATATCAATATTTCAGGTTCGGGAGAGCTGGAGTTCGAGGAGTTCGTAACCCTGGCTTCCAGGTTCATGGTTGAAGAAGATGCGGAAGCGATGCAGCAGGAACTTAAAGAGGCATTCCGGTTATACGATAAGGAAGGTAAATACATTGAACTCTACAAATTATCTACGAAGAAAGGTTTTACCTAACTTATAAAATATTGTAACCTAAAAGTTACAGTATTTTTGCTGAAGTCGGTTAAAAAGTAGTGATATTGTGTAAACTTAGTTTATAAATTATTCCAAGTTTAGAAAATACCCAGAAATAACTGATTTTATTGAGGGAAAAATCAACGATAGTTTAAACTTTAGTATGTGGTGTGATGACAAAATAACGTTTACAATTTAAACAAAAACATAATTGCAATAGCTTTATTATTGGCATCAAGCCTTTAATATTACTTGGGATTTTCTTTTTTTCGTTAACATAATTTCTACCGCTGAACACAGGCTGTTGAAACGAATGTAGCTATTGTTTTTGTCTGGCCACGTATCAGAGGCGCCGTGGCTTAGTTGGTTAAAGCGCCTGTCTAGTAAACAGGAGATCGTGAGTTCGAATCTCGCCGGGGCCTCAATAGTTGTGTGTTTTTTTTACATAGGCTGAGTTGCACCACCTAACTTTAACGGTAACTATGACGATAACCGGTGCTTTTTGTATGGAGTTTGACATATTTTTGACATTTGTCAAAATTGAAGTAAGATGGTGCAACTCAGCCATACAATTTCTTATGACTCTATGTTGAACATTTTTCTTACATACAGTCGGCTGAGGGATTCTTGAGTGGTTATTTTAAAGCGGAAAGCAGAGGCGCCGTGGCTTAGTTGGTTAAAGCGCCTGTCTAGTAAACAGGAGATCGTGAGTTCGAATCTCGCCGGGGCCTTAAACAAGTACTGTGGGTACATTTTTTGCTCAAAATTTCCTTCTTTTGAATAGTTTGGAAGCGGTAAGTGCCATTTTCCTATCATCACAGGAAAGATGCACTTATTGAATAATATTTTTTTAAATAAAAAATATTTTAGTACTTCAATCAATTTCCTAGTAAAAAAGAACACGACAACTGAGGCCCCGGCGAGATTCGAACTCACGATCTCCTGTTTACTAGACAGGCGCTTTAACCAACTAAGCCACGGCGCCTCTGGCGGCGGCGTCAAAAATAGCCACTCGTAAACGTTGCTCGGTCGACTGCATGCAAACTGCGGAATTATTTTAGACTTGAAAAACTCCCACACGATATTCAATGATCTTATTGTTACAAGATAATTAAAGCTAATGACTTTGTAGAGCATACATTACCCAAACTGAGTAAGAATTTTTTTAACACAATACGAGTGTTAAAACTGTCCTATAAGATCCGAAAGAATGTATTCAATAATGTGATTTTAACTAACTCAGTTCGCACTTACCATTCTCAAGATCTAGGCAAATAAGCTTTAACTCAGTATTATGTGTGTACCTGCTCGAAGACGCACAACTTTGAACATAAATCAAGAAAAGTTAAAGTTATATAAGAGTTAAGAATTCTATTTGACCTTATTCATTATCAGATTGGTGTCAAAATTATGTAAGCAAAGGACGTTTTGGTATACAATTTACAAATCAATTTCCTTTCTTGGTAGTCCCTATAATAAGTAATATGAACAAATTATATTTGGCACGCTCGAAGACCCTCATCATCATCAACAAATCATCGCCGTAAATTGTTACATAATATGTATTAAGAGTTAATATCTAATAGTATAAGGATGTCGTAACACAATATGACATTGTACAAGTACATTATTATGTATTAGTAAAGCTTTGAGCCGTCAGTAGCACGCTTAAGGTTAAGCAGATTAATTTCACAAGGAATTAATCTGCTAAATATTAATATAGCTGAAAACGGTGCTTGTAATATGAATCAGTACCTATTTGCTATTAACAAAGGTATCTTCCATAATATTACATCCATACTACAGTACACAATGATTTGACTACATATTTGGCAGCAGAAATATAAAATTTAATTCAATCGAACAATCGAATATTCTGTTAGGAAAACTCCAAATGATAATAACTATTAACAATAAACAATGAATCATCGTATCGTCGTGTAAACTTTAGGATCGTGCTGTGGTTATACAGATGCTATAATAGGGGTAGATACATGTAATAATTTGTAACTGATCTCAAATATTTCTAAAGTCGTTTAGAATAATTAGTGATTGCGACAGTGATAATAATTAGCGTCATTTATTAAAAGCATACCTTGGAGTATTTATAAAATGTGCATCAGGTGCATCAAGGCAAAACGTATTGCAAAATCGTGTTTGTTACCAGATAGCGTGGGAGGGTTATTATTCGAATGCACTCTATATTTCACTGGGAGAGTCAGATCTCTTTACTTTGAGGTATTTTCAGTGTTATTTATAGGATAAATTAGTACTTTTAATGCTAGACGACAAACAATAAAGTAGCCGTAGGTATGCAGATAGAGTTTGATATACTTTTACAATAATTATGATATTGATAATGTTTGATGTAGTAAAAATCTAATAAAAATGACAGTCAGTACATACTGCATCTATTTGGCTTGTAAAAGTATTAAAATATTCACTTATTAACTATTGTCATGTATTTTGTAAGTCTGATAGAATTCGATGTGACATAATAATAGAATGGTGGTACCTATAGTAGGGCCTTTAGTTTGGTTGGCTTTGTTGTGTCACAATGGCCAAATAACCAATTAAGAAGCTAATAATGTCCTGAAGTAGACTGAATCTATCTGAAAGAAAGTTACAACGCTATTTTCTCAGCTTTGACATATTTTATGTGAAATCAAACCATGACGACAAAGCAATAAAAATGGTTTGTAATAAACCTTATTAACTACCTACATAAGAACGGAGTCCTGGATTTTTCTGTCCTCTTATACGCATCATCAGATCATTTAGTATCCACTGCAGGAGCAACATCCTTTGTAATTTACTAGAGGCAAATTGATGACTTGGCCTACACTCCCCACGATGGCCAGACTGGTTGAGGAAGCAGTTCCACTTATGCGTTATTTATTCATTTGTTTCTTTTCCCAGGTAACGGCTACATCACGACGGCTGTGCTTAGAGAGATTCTGAGGGAGCTGGATGACAAGATCAGCGCCGAGGAGCTCGACATGATGATTGAGGAGATTGACTCTGACGGCTCAGGAACCGTTGACTTTGATGGTAATTTTATTACTTTTGATCTAGTTTGCACTCACCCTGACATAGGTACGTGTATATTGAGGGCATTAACACGGCTAATACGGCTTGGCTTGTCATAAAATTGGACAAGTAATTAATTTAACTACGGGTCAAAAAGCTGTCCTTTAGTGTACTTTATCCGTCCACCCACAAATTGGACCGACGACATCATAAATTTTAGCATGAAGGCGTTGGCCGCATGCCGCAGGCCGCTACCAACCGGTCAACATGGTAATCATTGGGGGAGGCCTATGTTTAGCAAAAATGGATGTACCTAATAGAATCTACCTAATCAAAATAACATGATTTAGGGGATATTTTGCTTTCCGTAACAACCTTACTTAGTTACATCATAGTTTACAATTACATCATGCGACACTATAATAGCGTATGAGTATAATAATTATGAGTAAATAGTGACTGACTTCTTATTCCGTTGTCCAAGAGCTGTAAAAAATTTAACACAATAAAAATTTTAATATTTTACTTTAATGATTTTTAATAATATTAGATTCAATATTTACATTTAACGAAATTTATTTCATTAGTGTGTGCTTTCAAGCTGTTTGTTTGAAATAATAATGTTTAATTAGGTGTCTGTATTACACCCACGTCATTTATGTAAATGCTCCGCTTTGTGAACGGTTACAGAATAAATATTTAAGGCATAAAATGTTTTTGTCCGCGTCTGTTATATTTTCACAATATTTATTAAGGTTATTTATGCTACTAGCTTCACCCGCGTAAATTTAGTTTGTGATAGATCATCATAAATTATAGCCTATATGTTATTCTGGGTTATAAACAAAACACTGTAAAGTTTCATCAAAATCCTTTCAGTAGTTTTTGCGTGAAAGAGTAACAAACATCCAGACATCCTGACATCCAGACATCTAAACTTTCGCATTTACTCGTATAATTATTAGTAGAATAGCATAAACAGAACTGTAAATATTTCAGACATAACGTGGTCTTATCCGCGTCTTGTTATATTTTCATAATGTGTCGTCTACTGTATTTTTGTGCGAAATGTTGAACATAATAGACGTATACAACCTACCACAAGTGTACAACATCACACAGGTCGCAGGGTGGCGCTGGATGCAAGCCGCTACCAACCGGCCATTATGGAAGTAATTGAGGGAGACCTATGTTCATCAGTGAACGTCCTAGGACTGACATGTAACTTCTATGGGTATTATAAAGTTCTGTTCTGTTTGTAGAGTTTTAACATATTTTTTTGTTCCCAGAATTCATGGAGGTCATGACAGGCGGTGACGACTAACTTCAACCAACATCCATCACCTTATCCAAAAGAACCATCCAAACCCCACAGATGTGGCCGTAATATTATGTTAAAAATTAAGTTATTGTTAATTTATTGTTAAGCTATTTTTAATAAACCAACATTTTCCATAAGTAACACAGCATTAATGTTTTCTTTTCCGTTTTACACATTATGAAAAAGAATTGGAAGAATTAAGACGTAAAAAGTCCCATGTCTTAGGACTACACTTTTTTATTTTTAGGAAGAAGCGTTGCATACATCTACAAGGTGTTAGGTAAATGGGTATATGAGCCCACACTAACCCATGTTAACATGGGCATATGAATGGTATGGCGAAGTCAGAAAATTTATATCTTAAATTTAATTATTTTAATTTTCATACAAATTGGATTTTATAAAATTTATTTTGTATGAAAATTAAAAAAAAATAAATGATGATATCAATTTTCTGACTTCACCATACCATTTATATGACCATGTTAACATGGGCTAGTGTCGGCTCATATACCCATTTACCTAACACCCTGTATAAATGGCGGATATTTTGCTCTGCCAGCGTTTCGAGACAAACACTTGGCAAGTGGTGAGAAGCGCCATAAGACACAAATGATTGGAAATAAATAAAAATAAAAGAAGCAGGTATACCATGAGAGACATAAACAGTTTAATTTATCACTTTATTTTCAAGTGTTACGATAATTATGTTCAGTCAAATGGCGACTAAAGAGCATTTCGTTGAAAGCGTCATGTAAAACATCCAGTAAATTATTATGACAAATGCTGAAGACTGTGGAAGTGGTAAATGCAACTTTGTAAATAAGGCTGACTACAAACGTGGATAAAACTAAAAATATATCCTCTAAATTAATCATTTAATTTTAAGCAGAAGGGCACTCCAGCATAGCTCTATAATGCACAATTTCTTTATTATACAGGATGATTGGTAATTAGTGGCGAAACCGATAAGGGGAGGTAGTCTAGGGTTATTCTGACAGATATCACTATGAGACCTACCGTCTTTATTTAATCCTTTCCAAGATATTCCTACTGAAAGAGTGTAACAAAAATATAGCAATAAGTAAATCCTAAAAAAATGTGATTCTGGCCTACTTTGTTTTGTTTTGCAACAAAGATAATAAGTTAATTCTAGATTTAGTTACTTTGAAAATATTTTTTTGCATAGTTTATGTGAAATAGCACACAGTATTTAAAGAATGATGTGTTATCGTTTGTACACGGCCTTACTACTGGCAGTCATACTGATACTCCCAGCGTTTACTACCGAGCTATTTCCACGACATGTGCTCGAGAAATTATAACGCGTTTGCGAATGAGCTATAAATATTGCGAATGCAATTTTACGTCACAGAACGCTTGTAAGATGTCTTCGAAGTGCAACTGTATTAGAGCAGACGGGATGTCTGTGACTTTGCTTGTGTCTCGGACATTATAAAACTGGAATTCATGTGCAGTATTTATCCAGACTGTGTTTTAAATAACTTACAATAATTGGTATTTTGTGTCTTATTCGGATTCTGTTGCTTAGTATTGTTATTGAACTGCTTCTGAAAAAAAAAAGCAATTGATTTGAGATTCAGTTTCCAAAGAATCGACAATTTCAAATCTCAGTGCTGCAGAGCTTGGCAGCAGAAAACGAATAACGTGTGTACGTAAACTAACAAGTCTAAACAGCTCATAGCTCAAGTTCAATGATATGTAATCGGTTATTAATAGCTTGTCATAAACAAAAGACAAACTAATCAGACAAATCTATACAAACTTTTTAAATGAAAATTAGCCGAAATTTTGTGAAATCCTATTAAGCATTTTCAAAGAAACCCCCTTTCATCGTGGGCACACTGTGCTTAACCGTTGAAAGCTCAAATTAGTGAACGTTTCGCGAACTGGTATGTTTAAATGAGAACTGTATAATTTCGGATCTTTCGAATCCCGGAAGCTTGCATACATTATTTGCTAGGAAGATGGATGGTGGAGCGACGTACTCGTAGTTCTATTTTGTTTCACTGCAAACCATTTGCAAAGCTAGATAAAAGTAAGGCAAAGAACATAATGATGGATCATGGCAGTCTTTTGTTTAGATGTCGAAGGGTTTAATTTCCAAATATTTTAATGTTCACTCTACATTTAATTTATAATTTTATTTATTTACCTAGTTAACTCCTCGTAAATGAAGAAAGAAATACATGTCAACGTACCTATGTCAGTATTTCTCATCAGTTTAGAATTTGCACAATTTTAATTTTAATACCGATATCATTGATTTAAATGTCTATGTCTGACAAAGTTTTCTTTTCAGCAACCAGAACTGATAGCGTTAACAGCTAGATACCTTTTTAAAATCCTGATCGTCATAAATTCAACGAACCACACACGTAACGGAGACAGTCCGATCTGAGATAGTGCGGATTTATTTCCGTACGCATAATAATCGTTTCTGTGTGTTGACCCACCTCTTTTGGACTGCCGCCAGTGTGCACCGGCCCTAAAGTACGTCTGTGACATCACTTGGCATTCAGTCTCGAGAAAGCCATTACAACGAATGATAGTAAATTCAAATTCAAATTCAAATTCAAATTCAAAACGTTTATTTGCTAAGAATTTTACAGTATCTACTATCTCGACAGTACTACCATTATATGTGACTACCACATCCACTGGTTTGGCCTTGTGAGTAGAAAATTGCACAGCCTTAGTCTTCTGTACATTAACTTTAAGGTTATTTCTATCTAGCCACTTTATAACACTTTCTAGCGTTTTGTTGATTTCGTCGTTAAATCCGTTTCGGTCATGACATTTAATCACTACTGTGGTATCGTCGGCAAACATAAAACACCTGTGTTGCGTTACACATGGAAGGTCGTTAATGAACAATAAAAATAGAAGTGGGCCTAGAATGCTGCCTTGTGGTACTCCACAAGAATTAACACGATATTTCGACCGAAAGATGCATCTTTTGGCATCAATGACTTTGGCTATTTCAGTACATTGTTGTCTATTTGACAAATAGCTTTTTAGCCAAGTATATGCATTTCCTCTTATTCCGTATCTTTCTAATTTGTCTAGTAGTCTTTTATGCGGTACACAATCAAAGGCTTTACTCATATCAAGAAATAATGTAACGAGTGGTATTTTATCATTAATACTTTCTGATATTAATCGTATCAAATTATAACAAGCCATTGTGGTAGAACTACCTTTGCGAAACCCGTATTGTTCGTCTCTAAGTAGCTTATTTGCGGTAATAAAATTATATATACGCTTATAAATTACTTTTTCATATATTTTTGAAAATATTGGTATAAGTGTAATGGGTCTGTAATTTGTCATTTCATATTTTTTACCTTTCTTAAATAATGGCTTAACAATACATAATTTGAGTTTATCGGGAAAGTATCCTTGTTCCATAGATAAGTTGATCACATATGCTAGGGGTCGACTTAAATATTTAGCACACATTTTAATAACGCGGGTAGTTATACCATCATGACCTACTGAATTGCTGTTTTTTAGCGTCATGATAATTGAAAAAATTTCATTCTCATTTGTAGGTACAAGAAAAATTGAGTTATTATGAAATGGGATATTAACTGTATCTAAATTTAAATTCTCATCATTTGATTTTGTTATGTCTATAAAATAATCATTAAATAATTNAGGCAAAATGTAAATTGCCTGGGCACTTTATAATATGCCAAAACATTTGATAGCCAATTCAATTGCTGTTTACAAAATGCCGCGGCAAATTGAAGTATTTAGTTCTTTTTCTTACCACGCGAGGCGCTGCTAATCAAAACAAGAAAAATGGCGTCGAGTCGTGGTGTTGTGATACAGAAAACAGTGCAAATTCTACGTATTCAAAGGACTTTTCACATAAAAAGACATTGATTATACTTAGTGAATTAAAAATATTTTACGATTCATAAATAGGAGCAGTGAAAAAGCTATGGAAAAATGAAATAGTTTTTGAGGTTATCCGGCACGTAAAAAACGCTAAGGTGACAATGGAATCTGGTGCTCGGACTGGTGGTGGACTGCTGCGGAATATTATTGGTTTAAAAAAATATTGTGTTGTCTTCTAGACTTCTTCTAGGTATAATTAAAATGTAAGAATTAAAGGACTGACTATCGAAACTTATTGTATGTCATAGTTTTACCTATAGGTACGTACGTCAATAGTTTAAATTAGTTTAGTGTTGTTTTTATTACGAAAATATTTTAATTACTTTAGGAGTAGCAAGTATCTTAGGTTTGTCTTACCTGAATAGATACCTACCTGATTTCTGAAATTAAGTCTGATTTGTCCAACATGTGTTTTATGATGGTCACCCTATTGCAACAATCATAGTCGAAATTTTATCAATTGAACGAGTCGCCAATTTGCCTTCGGCATTTCATAGAACAGCGAGCGTTTGTAAACTGACGACGCCGTTTGTAAAATGCGGAATCATACAATTTGCCTGCGACATCTATAAAATAATCATTAAATAATTCACATATGTCATTTGGATCATTATACATTATGATCCAAATGACATATGTGAATTATTTAATATAGTATGTCTCAAAAATATGCTCAGTGTCCATCCATTAGCTAATTTATTGTTTGAGACGTCTAATTTGGATGGAAAGACGGATGTCATGATGTCTGATTAAAAAATTTATGAAGCTTGAAACTTGAGTTTCGTCCAAAAAGAAAGTTAAAAAAAAATATTTGGAGCTAATGACAAGTCACAAATTCTGATTAATATTTCAGTAAAATTCTTAACTGTTTTATTTCGTGTCGCATAGTACTTTTTACATTTATTTAGGTAATCGCAACAAATCTAGATCTACATCTACGTGGATAATTTTGAATAGGTATAAAGATATACCTATTAATATTTCAAAATAAAACAAGAAAAAAATAAAGAAGAATCTTCCTTTTTAACATCCAAATACATAGTAGGTAAAACAAGACTAAAATAATATCGAATACCGACTAGGCCTGTGATGAAAGATCCGATAGTTTATGGAGCACATTTTAATGAAGATAATTTTGCAGCTGTGTTCTACGTGGATATTAATATTATTGCCGCTTCCATTAGCGCTGTACGGGACGATGCATGCTGGCGGGATGTAAATTGAATTCATTACTCCATTATTAGTGAACAACCTCAACTTTGTATTGATTTCAAAGTTCATGTTAGACCAAAGAAATTGTATTTGGGACTATATAATTACTTACTTTGCTAACGCCCGTATTCACAAACATTACTATGAGTTTTCACAGTGCGCGTGGACGCACAGGGTGACACACGAATCAATCACAGACCTCTATTCAACGCTGTGCGTTCGATTTGCTGCTTCACTTATGAAAGCATCGTTTGTGAATACGAATGTGAAAATAACATCGAAATAATTAGGTACCTTGAGTAAATAATGATTAAAATTAAATAACTGTGTTTTATTTTTAAAATTCACAACGCAGCGTGGGACATTAACCCACAAGGTGGACCGACGACCTCGTAGTAGGTGCAGGCGCGATATGGAAATCATTAGGGGAGGCCTATGTCCAGCAGTGTCAGTCCTGTGGCTGATATGATGATGATAATGATGATTACCAATTCCCCAGTGAGATTAGATCCGGCATTGCAGGAAGCTTTGTAGTCTGGTAGGTACACGAACGTCGAACAGTGAACACAACAAATTACCAGCATTATGATTTCCTAAAACATCATTTACCGATAACAACTTGTTAAATGTTAATTCAGAAGTAACTAACAATTATATCTACACTTCAATAGTAAAGAAGGCTTGTAAAATAAAAAAGCGTATGCTTTTAGAATAGCGCACAAAATGTCGTCGTACATTATGGATATCCAGTTTACACGTAATAAGGCAGGCGAGAGCAGCGCACGAAGGATTTCCGCCTTATAAATTATTGAAGCTCCTTGTAATTTGATTGGAAAAGAATTCCAGCATCTATTTATTGGAAATATATCGAGGACGACTTCAGTGCTGACTTCAGTTCATATTTTTATATGATGTCTTAGAGGAAAGAATTGTCTTGAAACATTAACTACAACTAGTGGCGGATTTTAAAATAAATTATTATGGTTGTGACTTAATTCGTAGTTGGCTCAGCACAACACATCACAAAAGAAGGTGAGATAGTGTTATAGAATCAAGTACTTATCAATCAGAATTATAGTTTGCCAATTTATTGCCAAGATTCATGATTATGGATTTAGAGGTTTGGGTTTTAAAAATGTAAGAAAAACAACAGGTAGAGTCACTTCAGTGGGTACTTATTTTTTGCTCTTTCATTAAAAAGGATAATCACTTAATAATAGAACCTTGTGATATAACGTATTTTTTGCTCAAAAAGGATAATCACTTATTAATAGATAGAACGTCCTGTTAATAACTTTAAGGCCTTTGTAATAAGATCTTAAATCTAGAGCTTAAAGCTTATACAGCCTCGACTCTTTCTAACCCGTTGGAGTCATTAGGAGTTTTTTTTTAAGCTGAACAAGACATGTTTCCTACTTACTAAGTAAACAGTAGTTTCAAACTTCAGCTTTATTTTTAGCTTCACTTCAATAGATTAAACAAAGAGAGCTTTACTTTGAATTGGAAGACAATGGATAAATTCTATTGTACTCAATAGTAAATCGGCATGAATGCAGCTTTGCCTTTGTGAATATTGTAGGTTCGTACAGAATTAAACAATAGGTAAATAGTAGAAAGCTATATTCCCATACATTTCAAATAAAATCAAAACGTTTATTTATTAAGTAGGATCCCAAAGACCACTTTTATACGTCCCAACCTTAATACTGCTTCGGGACCATAATTTGGGCCAGTGCTGAGAAGAAGCAGCACAAGAAACTCAGTCAGAATAATAATTATTAGCATTCAAGTTCGTTACAAAATATTCTAAAGCTTGGTTGCACCATTCTAATTTAACTTCGACAAACGTCAAAAATCTGTCAAACTCCATACAAAAAGCACCGGTTATTCAGTGTGCGTCAGAACCGCGGGTGGGGTATCATGAAATCGAATGAAACATATTCTGGTATTTAGTAGTGTTTTACTATTATTTGATAGCGAAGATAAAAATTTTAGTACTTATCTATAAACAAAATTAAACGAAAAACAAAGTTCCACCGCCAACCTGACGTCAGGATGGCGGGTGGGTAGTTGAACGGTGTACAATACTTAGAAACTGTAAATGCCAATTTTTAGTATCTCTTAATTAAATGAATAAAATAATGTTAATTCTTATCTACGCCTTTTTATTTACTTGTGAAATATATTTTTTTCAATGTCGGAACCCATACAAAATGTTTTTTTTGTTTAGATTCAAAAGTTCTCTGATTAAAACAGCATTAAACGATAAATGAGGTGCACTGATATTTAATACATATCTACAAGTATTGCATAGTAGAGTAAAAAGATTTAGTAGTTCTACTAAATACAAGATGAAACGATTAACAAAGTCCGCCGCCGTCCATTCTGACATCAAGTTGGCGGGCGGAAATAAAGCGGTGTAAAATGCATAAAGACTATAGATGTTAACTTATTATAATAGTCCTTTGGTAACTACTTACATTTATTTTAAAATTATAACTTTTAACATCTTTAAATATTATTTATTTCATTATTTTTAATAACCATTCTGTGCGCCCACATGTTAAGAGTCGCGGTTTAGATTAAATTATGGATTGTAATTTGTACTTAAATATGACTAACTTGTTTACTAGTAAGTAGGTAAGTACCTAAATAATAGATTAAAAAGATGAAACGCAGTAATTTAAAACATTTTCTCATTCTCATTGCTCTTACTCTGTCGAGAGAAATGTTCCATGGCTAATAAAGAATGTGATCCCGATCATTCCTCCCGTCAACTAGATCTCATTCCATAAAGTATGGGGAACAAGGGTTTATTATTTATTTATTTAAGGCTCACAAAACAAGTTAGTCATATTATTTTAAGTACAAATTACAATCCATAATTTAATCTAAGCCGCGACTCTTAACATGTGGGCGCACAGAATGGTTATTAAAAATAATGAAATAAATAATATTTAAAGATGTTAAAAGTTATAATTTTAAAATAAATGTAAGTAGTTACCAAAGGACTATTATAATAAGTTAACATCTATAGTCTTTATGCATTTTACACCGCTTTATTTCCGCCCGCCAACTTGATGTCAGAATGGACGGCGGCGGACTTTGTTAATCGTTTCATCTTGTATTTAGTAGAACTACTAAATCTTTTTACTCTACTATGCAATACTTGTAGATATGTATTAAATATCAGTGCACCTCATTTATCGTTTAATGCTGTTTTAATCAGAGAACTTTTGAATCTAAACAAAAAAAACATTTTGTATGGGTTCCGACATTGAAAAAAATATATTTCACAAGTAAATAAAAAGGCGTAGATAAGAATTAACATTATTTTATTCATTTAATTAAGAGATACTAAAAATTGGCATTTACAGTTTCTAAGTATTGTACACCGTTCAACTACCCACCCGCCATCCTGACGTCAGGTTGGCGGTGGAACTTTGTTTTTCGTTTAATTTTGTTTATAGATAAGTACTAAAATTTTTATCTTCGCTATCAAATAATAGTAAAACACTACTAAATACCAGAATATGTTTCATTCGATTTCATGATACCCCACCCGCGGTTCTGACGCACACTATTCATTATAGTTACAGTTAAAGTTAGTGGTGCAACTCAGCCTAAATATTTAACCGTGGAAAAAACACAAACCATTATGTAGCCACAGGAAGTCTTAGTTAGTATTAATAGAGATAGGAATTCTTAAAGGCATCTTGATAACAGCTAACACCTAAGGTTGATCTATTACACCCAACCCTTAAAAGATAAACTAAAAGCAACGCAACCATGGGAGATGAGAATGGACTATGAATAACAAGTTTAAAAGCTTCAAATTCAAAGACAGTATTTCAATTGTCACGTGCTATCCCGTCCCAGCCCAAGACCTGATGATGTCATTTCCGGCAGGTTATTGCGTCCCGTATCGGGAAATGGCGCAAGCCACGTAATGGAATCACTCCAATAAGCCTCGTGGAACACGGAAAGAACGGGCGAGTACTTAAAAATTAGGGGTTTTTATGAAATAAGAAGAGCGTCAAATTATTTTATATGAATTTTAGGTTTGCGAAAGTTTAATGCTTTAACTTAGCGATTTAACTTCGTTTACGGATCCCATCATTTCTGATTCGATCTCGTAAAGAAACACCGAGCATAGCTCTTTCTATGGAAATGCTCGGTGCACGCTGTGCAATTTTGAGCTTCTTTATGAGGCCTATAGTGCGAGGCCACGTTTAAGGAACTGTAGATCCCTGCTACACAAGACAAGACACAAGACGTTCCCTACCACTTTTTGTTCCTCCGCTTTATCGTAAAAAATACACAGGTAACTCATTTATTTTTCGTTCCACTAACACTTACAATAAGGAATACACCAATATAGATATACTTAATATATCCCTACACAAATTAAAATTTACTCTAGCGCAAAGTTTTGATAGCACATAAATACTTTTGTTTTGGAAACATATGTATATTTTGAACTTTTATTTAATACATAATTAATGATTTATGTTTATTTGGTAAATGTGGGTACCTGCTTAAATTCACCCCATTTATATTACTGTTTTATTCTTCTTTTCTCTTGTTTCTTTCTGTATTTTTATTTGTTTAGCAAACTGATACGCGTCTGTTGAAATATTTATTTTTAACAATAATGTACAATTACAGGCACTGTTTGGTCTATTGTAAAAACTTAATATTTATGTAAAACTTGTAACTATACATGACTGTTTGATGCCTTAAATAAATTAAAAAAAAAAAAAAACAAGATTGTTTGTGGTGGTGATGGATAGTAGTCCTATGGTCTCTATCACTATTGTTCTGTCAAATATATGCTTTTAGGGATATCGGCTTAGAACATTACATTACTTGAAAAATATTATGAAATTCAGCTACTTGTAATTTTTCAGTTTATTAATGTAAAGGTAAATTTCTTAAAAAGAAATAAAAATGCTTTAACAATATAAGATTAAACAAAACAGTGACAATTTTGTATAACTAGTTACAATGATAGCCATAAATACAAGAGACATCCCAACGCATAACCACACCACCCGGAAATCAATCATGCGTACTTACTTTTTAAGTGCATACGAATTCCGAATCAAACATTATAGCCGTTTAAGTAGCATCGTCGATTTATTAATAGTGCTCTAAATCTAACCATGTCAATATCATTGGCTGTCACAGGCCTAGGATTCCTAGCTACGACAGAGTAGGGGTGCTCAACAGTTTGATTTATATCAGCTTTAATTCAATTTATTTATACAAAAATGCTTAGATCTAAATTTTTCTTAAAGGCAATTTAATTGATTACCTACGTAGATAGTTAACCAATAATGCCAAAACTCTTAAAACGGAACACGTTTTGGCTAGGGAAACTCATAACTTTTGTTTTCAATTAACTGTTATTTTAGAATTTTTATTGCTTTCATATCAATTAATAGTTAATTAAATTGGCTAACTATGATGATAATAATTCAGTGAATGCTTGATAAATCCATGTGGTAATCACGCTGGGACTGTTAATTTAATGTATTTTAAATGGTTGATGGTGTGAACAACTTTTTTAATTTTTTTCAAACAACTGCTATTATTAAATAGATCTATTTTTTTACTAAATTAAAAAAGTTAGATGCATAGTATACACATGCATAATATACCACTCCATCAAGTGGTTCGTGAGTTATCTTAGTGGTCGGAGTCAGTTAGTCAAACTCAGCAGAGACGATGGCTCTGTCTTGCTGTCGAGGCCCAGGCCTGTCACGCGTGGCGTCCCACAGGGATCCATACTAGGGCCGTTATTATTTATTTTATACAGTGCTGATCTTCCCCAGGTGATCAAACATTGTAAGTATCACTGCTACGCTGATGATGTCCAGTTGTACATTTCAGGTTCTCCTGACGACATGTCTAAAGCACTAGCGGCGATAACTGAAGACCTGGACAGTATTGCTGCCTGGTCGTCGGGTAATGCCCTCGTTCTCAATCCCACTAAGTCAAAGTTTATGGTATTGGGCACAAAAAAACAAATTGAACGAATAAATAATGGTAATCCAACTGTAAACATTCTTGGCAAAGCTATAGATAGAGTTGACGAGGCTAGGAACCTGGGTGTCATGTTTGACAGTCAGTTGCGCTTTGAGGGACACATCTTGGGCTTGGTGAGAAGTTGTTTCTACCGATTAAGGGTTTTATACAAGATACGAAACTACTTATCTGAGAGGGTCCGTGTGACTTTGTGTGAGTCGCTAATACTATCGAGGCTCAATTATGGTGATCTGGTTTACGGGCCGCGTCTGACGTGCAGAACCCAGGGGATGATACAGAGGGTTCAGAATGCATGCTGTCGCTTCTGCTATAATATTCCGCCACGTACTCATGTGTCGCCATACTTAAATGTCGCTTCAATGTTAAATATGGAGTCAAGAAGAATTATGCATCTTGCGGTTTTAATGTTTGACCTCATGAAGTTCAGGAACCCCGAGTATCTGTATGCCAAGCTTAACCTTCCCTCTAATCGTATTGGTCGTGGGCCCGACGATGCCAGGTCAGCGCGAGCTCCACTAGCGACTCACATACACCGCACTGTGGCCTTTGAGGGCAGTTTTCGGTACCAGGCGACTAAATGCTGGAACAACATTCCGCCTCCAATAAGGCTCACTCATTCCAAACACAAGTTTAGAACTTATATGAAGTCCACATTACTGAGCTTTCAACAGCTGGGTATACGCAGTAATAGTCGCCTGGGCGAACATGTTCCCTTGCATGCGTCGGGCACGCATACCTGCTGACATTTATGATTATTATTATTTTTACTAGCGGCCGCCCGTAACTTCGTACGCGTGGACCATGATTTGCCCCCGTTAGATATTGTGTTGATAGATGGTGTTTCACGGCATGAATATTTACGAATGTCAAAAACAGTGGTTTGCCAAGCGCTGTAGATTTTAGCCAATGACGATAGATAGCGCTTTTTAGACGTCTTATTTGTTGAAATTTATATGTCACATAATACCGTCATAAATTGTGGCCTATGTGTTGATCTGGTTTGTAAACAATACTACTGTGGAGTTTCAGTGGAATCCGTTCGGTGGTTTTTGCGTGGAGGAGTAAAGAACACCCAGACATCAAAACTTTCGCCTTTATAATATTAGTATGATATTGATTGGTATTTCCCCTAGTCGTTTTTTAAACATTTTTACTGATAGCGGATGGTGGGAGGGTTCATTTCGTTTTCGTGCGCTTCGCGGATTCCCTAGCAAGAGCTGAAAATCAGTGTTCTGCCCTTTTCAGGGCAGTGTTTACATTGAGCTCTTTGCTTTTTGCATCGCTGCGACACACATCATGCAGGAAGTATTCTTCCACTTGTTACTGCTTTTGTTTGTTTTATGCATGCTTATATAACTAGTATTCTACTGTATTCTATTCTTTTCTTATTATTGTTAAGCTGCAACTTTACTCTTTATGTGTGTTAAGTGTATGCAAATAAATGATTTATCTATCTATCTATCTATCTATATACATATCAAATACACAGCATCTAAACACAACAATTAGCTGATTTGTGCATTAATTAATTAAATCACAGTTAGCACTCACATAGTACAATCATTCAAATTACTGCCCAATCCGAAAATCCCTCTATCAAACTGGTAAACACTGGTTAATACTGGAAATATCCGACAAGCGGCGGCTCTACTACACATCGCGCTAAACCAATCAGCCATGCACGAGATTAAATGGCCCAATCTGATTAAACCTGGGAATTGTTTACTAAATTTAACATTTTGTAGCTTCAACACAATAACGTAGTTTGTGATATTTAAGCAAAGTTCCTAATGTAATTGAATATTTAATTAATTTTAGGAAAGAGGGTTTGTGTGCCGTAGCTACAACATGATTGTGGATATCCACAATCATATGTTGAGTCATATGACTCAAATAGTTTTTTTACAAAAACATGCATGAATTTCAAAAGAATCAACATAAAATTTTGTATTTCGTATACAAGGGGAGTGGATGAATAAATTAAATCAAAAACGCGTAAGTAAAGCTACCTGTATCAAAAATTGTTTTATACTAATGAAATATTTAACGGAGAAAGCACTTATGAAATTGAATAGCGGTACCGGCGCTAAAGCGGAATTAATTTAGCGTTAATTATGCAAATGTTGCGCACCCCTGAAATATTCTACCTAGGCGGAAAACATCGATGCCGTGATATATAAACGGCCTACATTAAGAAAATCTGGATCAAACTGTGATACACAGACTGAGTAATCAGTGCAATTCATTAATATTAGCGAATTAATTCAAACAAATTAAAATGGTTGGTGTTGTTACCTTATAAGGATTTTAAGTTTATTCGTTTGAATTTGTGATTAACGTGGCGTTTTTTTGTTTCATGTGCGGTTAACAGGATGAGCTTGACAAAACCCAGTTGCAGCGTAAGTATTTTTGCTACTTTAAATTTTTTTGGTAGAGCAAAAATTAGTAAATCTCCGAACTTTTAACAAACAAATGAAAAAAAAAATAAAAATAAAAAGAAAAAATTGCAGACATATTTTTATGAATTTATGAATAATAATGTGACCTATGCACAGGTCAAAGTCAAAGAGTAAATCAAACATTCTATTTTAGAATCAATTATTTTTTTTATAAAAAAACTGGAATAATTTTTTACTCTACCTACCTTTTTCTTTAACTGAAAGTAAACTGAAAATAAAGGATTTCCCTGAAAAATAACATTAATATGAATTCATCTGCTGCAGTCCTCAAGAATGCCTTCGACGCTTTCGACCATGAGAAGAAAGGCATCATCAGCACAGACATGATCGGCACCATCCTGGAGATGTTGGGACACGAGCTGGATGAAGACACGCTGAAAGACATCATTGAAGAAGTTGATCAAGACGGTAAGTCAAATTTTTTTGTAAGACCTGAAAATAATAATCTATATAAATAAAAATGAATTGTTGTTCGTTAGTCTGATTAAAACTCGAGAACGGCTGGGCCGATTGAGCTGATTTTGGTTTTAAAATGTTTGTAGTAGTCCAGGGTAGGTCTAAACGGTGAGCAAATAAGGAAAAATTGCGATGGCTTATTTATTGCCTTTAAGGCGGAACAGAGTTCGCCGGGTCAGCTAGTAAATAATAAAATCATTTATTTGCAAGAACATGGTTACAGATTGGTGTTAATTTAGTTAATTCCAGCATATTCTATCGCATGCGACGAATAATAGATTCTCTAAGAGAATTTCTAAGTTCACAAGTTGTAAATATTGAAAAATCTTTAACTTTGGACTCACAACAGTTCCAAAGTACAATTTTTCAAGAGCTCTACTGGCTCTACATAAAGTTGTGCTTTTTGCAATAAGCGCCATCTAGCTAATTAAGTACTGAATATCTACGCGACGGTAGAGTTTTTGAACCGAGTTTTACCTCGTAGTGGGTGTGGAAAAACTGCACGCAAAAGCTGATAGATGGCGCTGCAAGTCGCAAAAGCTGTACAGACGATTTTAAAAAATAATAATGTTTTAAACATTTTAATTCATAAATTCATTTATTTACAGTTTAGATGCGGTTTGTGTTTTTATTTCCTTAAATTATTCCATAGGCGTTTACAAAGCTGTAATAATGAGGCGTGCTATGGCTATTTTTATTTCGAAAAAAAAATTGCAGGTTTATGAAATTAACTAGAAAAGAATATTAGAACATTCATATTGTTGTAAAAAATTATAAAAATAAAATAACAAACAAAAAATACGCCTCTCCGTGACAATGCTATTGCATTGCCGTGACCAGGATTCGAACCTGGGTTACTACGGCCACAACGTAGGGTCCTAACCACTAGACGATCACGGCTATCGAGGCTTGAAGAAAGACGGTGAAATTATGTATTGCTTTTCGTTTGCCAAAGATCAAATTTTTTAAGCTTTTGTTAGAGGTAGAGACAGAGATTATTTTGTAAATTAATTAAAACGACAATATTTTATTTTTATATTTTCTAGTTACATTATGAAATTTAAAACCAAATGATTTACTCTTATTTTGAGAAATCAGACACTTTGAAATAAATAATTTAATAAAATTCTAGGTTCGGGAGAGCTGGAGTTCAGCGAGTTCTGTCAACTAGCTGCTAAGTTCCTGACAGAAGAAGAAGAAGACGATGAGGCCATGGTCAAAGAACTGAAAGAAGCCTTCAGATTGTACGACAAAGAAGGTATCTACTTGCACTGTTTTAAAATCATGTAGGTAAGGGCTTATTACAAAAAGTTAAACGGGCGTTGAACATTAGCTTAAATCGACGTATTTAACGTCTTTTCAAGATTTTTTGTAATAGTTTACACCAGTAGAGTTCACTAAATAAGACTACTTTTGGTTATTATATTATGGATTACCCATTTGTAAATTTATATTTTTGCATATAAAAATTGCATATTTTGTGAACACGTGTTAAAACGTAGATATTGTTGCCACTTTGCCGTCTTTACATAAAATTAATATTAGCGATTTTTCTCAGGTAACGGTTACATCACGACAGACGTACTGAAGGAAATCTTCAGAGAGTTAGACAACACTATCACAGCTGATGACTTGGACAACATGATTGAGGAAATTGATTCTGATGGTTCAGGAACAGTGGACTTTGAAGGTACTTATTTTAAATAATTCATAAGTTTATACAATAAATAAATATTATGATAGTTACTTGAAAAATTGGTAAATCATATCCAATGATTGACCGATATTTATTTTTCGGCTAATTATTATTAGTTATCAATTATTTTTGTATGATTACAAAATTATTTATGTGCTATTTAATAGTCGCCAGGTAACGTTAAAATATCGACGTTTTGAAATTTATTTTTTTGTATAAAACTAGAACTAAAAAACAGTTATTCAACAAATAAACAATATGATAGGTATGTACCTACTTGAAAAATTGGTAATCAATCCAACTGACTGATATTTATTTTTCGGCTAATTAGATATCAATTATTTTTGTTTTTCAATTTATTGAAGTATATTAGATACGATCAATATAATTGTATACTTGACTAATTTAAACTTATCATTAAGACAAGCCAGAGTCACAGTAAATGGGTACCTTACTCCCCTTATTACAAAAAGTTAGACTCTGTTTGAACCCTGGTTTAAATTGACATTTAGTATGGAAATGTCATTTTAAACCAACGTTCGTCCCGGGTTTAACTTTTTTGTAATAAGGCCCTTGATAAGTACATTTACACCATTATTATGTCTAACTTAAATTGTTTTTATCTTTGTTTCAGAATTCCTTGAAGTAATGACAGGAGAATAAACTAACCTAGGATTATTTCACTTATTAATTATTGTAAATATTTATTTATTTAAGTTTTTAAGGCTCGACCAAAGTACCTTTTCGAAGTCGTCAATGTATTGTTGAAGGAGTTCAGAGAAATGTACTTTGATGATTATTAAGTTAAAATTAAAATAAGATACTTAACAGCTACGCGTAGCTGATATTTTAATAATTTTAATGAAAATCAATTAAATAAGTATGAGATATAATTTGTTTCATTCTTTATATACACTATTACCTACACACAAAGGATAAAATTTATTAAGACGTCGGATGAATTACTGATTAATAAAATTAAAACGGAAATAATTAAAACAATTTAAAATATTATAAAATAAAATGCTGTTTTAAACTTAATTGAAACAAAATACTGACATTATTACTAGATAAGTCAATTCCTGATGTCAATTACTTATTTATATTTTTACTATTTCTCGTGACTTTAATAATAATATTTTTCCGATCGGCCTATCAAATTAATAAACTTATTTATTATCTAAGAACAACTTACACAATAACATAATCAAAGAATACAATAAAAACAGAAATAAGGAACTATCGGACTGATTTTATTTATGGTCTTTAATGAACTGGTGTACTTATTCTGTCTGGATAACTTTTTTCAATAAAATACTATCTGGACTTTCAATTGGTAAAATAAGTTTATTTTAAATTGCCTGCACAAAATATTTTTTCTCTTCAATAATGGTAAGTATGACAAAATTATCAGAAGAAAATAAAATATTATTTTCATATTATTTAATAAGTAGGCGAGTCCTACTTAAACTACCTATCTATCACATAATAATATTAACAATGCAATAATATCAAATGAAAAATCTGATGATTAAGATAGCATTTGTTTTAGAGTTTAAAATAATAATTTAAACAGCTTAGAAGTTTGAATGAAATCAAATATAATATTTATCAATAAATTATTAGATAATAAAAGGGGAAAGCAATGTTATCGATGAGCTGTTACTTACCGGTCAATCATTTTTCACTAGTTCCCAATAATAAATTATATTGTAGTTATTTAACATACGAGTAACATACAACGCGAGATACAAATTGGGAGCAAAATATCAGTCTCCATTCCTGTAGACCCGGATTATAAACGTTTAAAAACATTTAACTAAGTAGGTACCTATCTATAAAGATCTTTTCAAGCTTGTTTGTCCATTTTTTCATGCTCACCTATTACCTAATCATCGTAGTTTGGCGCTACGTAATTGGTGTTTTAGTTAAAACAGTTTATTATTTCAATCATCACTCACGCTGCCGCTGGTGCTGTAATTATTTATATTGTTGTATTAAATTAAAGTCTAGATTTCGGACTACTTACTTATTGTCTGCGCCCGACATTCTTTTGTGCTAATTTCAGCATTGCGTGATTCTGATCACATAATGTTTCACAATGTAATTATTCCGACAATTGCTCTGCACCCAGAACGTGACTGTATAGAAAAGATAACATTAAACGTTTTTAGTTTTGTCACAGCAAGGTGCTGTGGTAAACATTTGCATAAAAAGTTCTGATGGATTTCACTTCACTCAGCCTAGTAACTAATATGTTACCTGCGTCTAAGTTATAGTTTCTAAAGCTATGAGCATGAATGAATCACTCAAACATAATAATGACACAGCTAAAGTACACAGCTGATGTGTTTTTGTTTTCTTTATAAAAATTAATGAAAAAGATTAACAGAGGGTTTTTTGTCAAAGTGAACAGTGTTGAGGTAAGGTACCTTTGTTAAAATGTCATTACAAAATAGTAGTGAAATTAATATCATGGTCTAAGCCTCAAACAATGCCAGCTATTTTAAAATGTATGTGTTCTATGTCCTTGTTTTAATATTTTATTTTTTAGAACCTAGTTTTGTTTGCAATACATTTTCTTTTATGATTTTAACTCATTAAAGTAATTGTAAATATCAGTTGGCTGATTTTCCCTAAGGGCAAAAGCCCTTTTATGTGTTACATACCCAGGAAACCGCACGGGAGCGAAAGTTTGGAAACTGTGGTTTGAACTAATGGCCAAGGGATTCTGCGGTTAATACGTAAATCTGACATGCCTTCCTGATATTTATAATGTGAATCATTCGTACTGAATTGATTTATGGTTTACCTAAATTGATAATCTTGCGGTAAACATGCATTCAAGAAAAGATTGCGCGAACGCAAGGGGCACTGATGGCAGAAATGTAGAAATGCTCGAGTTGGTAAACAGTGCAAAACAATTAACTACTTGATGGACAGATGACTTAAGTGTTGCGAAAATAATGCAAACACTAGGTATGTAATTCACACATAATCACTTGTAGTACGTTTTTAATGAGGAAAGGTTTTCGGAATAACGAATAAGTGTACAGCCTTTACTACAATTACTACTAACAGTCATCCCAGACTTCGTTCACCCTGTCAAGTTAATCGAAATACATAATCACTGAGATCTCTTATTTAGTATAGAAATCTTAATTATTTAAGTAGGGCTTAAATCTATACTTGAGTGTCTATAAAGTCTCTAGCTTCGTTTCATAATTGGGCCTGAGCAAACTGAGTTCTGACTAAACGTGTTTTGTGATAGGGTAATTTCCAAACACCCTTTATAATTAAGATTGCTAAAAGATGGAAGCATTAAATGTTCTATGTACAGCACATCATACTTCACATTTTTTATTGCAATATAACTTCTATTACAACTACTTAAGATGGTATAATATTTAACTTAATGTGTTGTCGTCTGTTTATAATATAAAAATATCTAGTTAATAGTCCGCTTACACAATAACTGTTGCATTATTTCCCTTTGGAAATTCGGTGAGAAACAACTATTAAATGTGTTCACAAATTGGACACGATGTCTTAATAATAATTAAATTTTTATACAAAGTTTGGTAATCCGGGCCGTTTCCGAAACGATTTAAGTATTTCTATTTTTAATTATATTGTTATTTTAGAAGATATCGTAAACGAGTGTTGGATTTAAAATATAAAATACATATTCAAACAACATGTGAAATACAAATTGGTCTTATTAAGTACGAGTTATTACTTTAAACGTATCAGTTACCTATAGTAAAAACATTTGACATGTCTTGTAATAATTTGGTCAAAATAACAAGATAGTCTTTTACTACAAATATCTAGTTAATTACAATCATTATCTGTTTATTATTTTTTAATTAATGATCCCGAAGTTATTTTTACATTATTGCTGACAATCATGCAAACATCTTTTAAAAATTGACATTGATTTATAGACTCTATACGTAAGAAAAATATTAATTTACTGCACCCAGCTGGAAACCAGTTTCGAGACATTGTTTCTGGATATCTCAATGTATGCTGAGTGTACCTTACTTACTGCCAAAGACTTTGGCCCAAAGTAGGTATGATTTCCTTACTGAAAATTTTCTCTCTTTTGATGTTTTGCTAGTGTACTCTTTACCAAATATATAAATTAGGTATGTATGTATAATCTACATTTTAGTTAGTGTTGATATCAGTCAAAACTTGTTCACTCATTGCCCAAGGAATTCGCTCCATGCTTGTCTAAGGCCAATGCCGAATGTTTAGTAGGTACCTAGCCGAAGGCTACGCTGTCAACTTGACACGACCTATCAGATTATTGACAGCCGCCTTATTAAAATGTCATAGGGTACAAATTAGAGCACACAGAACCATGGGCATATTCTTATGCACGAATTTGCTATAGAAATGAGGTCATCGGAACAGGAATTAAGGAAAGGGTATATTATCTGAACCCGTCGAAGTTAATCGGACGACCGTGACTGTAGTAGTTATTATTTTATAATCACAGACAAAATCACTACTTAATGACTTTTGTCTATAATTAAATTAAGGAATAGGATACAATATCATATTACCTATCGATCTCAATAAGTAGACCGTGAAAGTGTTATGCCAATCATGCCCACTTATAGTGGATTATACCTGGGTACATAATAAATAAAAAATGCTCCCGTAGCTATTAAATCCTTGGTGATCCTTCAAAGAGATTAAAGGCACTTAGTTTGTTACATAAAAGCCATTATAAATTTATAAAGTGGAGGAAGATATTTCCAATATTGTTAAAACCGCGTTTCCGTTGTATCGACTTAGATTTTTAACGAATAGATTATTACTATTAAATCAATAAAAATAGACAGGCTTAAAGATAACTAGCGGTTAGTTGTTTTTATATTATAGTATACCTAGTAGCTTTCCGCCCGCGGCTCCGCCCGCGTGGAATTTTGTCTGTCACAGAAAATCTTTATCGCGCGCGTCCCTGTTTCAAAAACCGGGATAAAAACTATCCTATGTCCTTTCTCGGGTCTCAAACTATCTTTATGCCAAATTTCATCAAAATCGGTTCAGTGGTTTAGGCGTGAAAGCGAGACAGAAAGACAGACAGAGTTACTTTCGCATTTATAATATTAGTATAGATTAGTAAATAGACAAATAGCTTATGACATACCTACCAATCGTAAAAATATGATATTAAAGCCCTGGTAATTTATATGCCAATAATTTATAGAACGCAATTTAGAAAAGTGCCGGAAACCATTTATTTTATTTTATTTATTATTTCATTTATATACGTTACCCAAAAAAGACATGAAAAATTGACATTTTGACAAAAATAAGTTTATAATAACTAGCGTTTGGCCTGCAGCTACAGCTTGACAACTGGTTGATGAAATGAAGGTCTTACTACAAGATAACTATTTAAGTTGGATAAAAATATATTTGAAGTTATATCATTGACAAGCAAAAATCCAAACGAAAATAACTCTACCAACATTATCACGTGACATATTAATCAGTGAAATTCCACGCGGGCATACTCGCGGTCCGTTACTAGTCGAGATAAAACCTGCTAACATAGCTTACAACGTTGTTGTCTTAAGTTCATGACAGGGTTACGCAAGAGCTCACCTCTGGCCTAGATATGCCACTCGGCTTAGCGCCGTTCATTCATAAACATACGGCACATGTCTAGCTGAAGATAATAAAGTAGCTCCACTGCCCAACTTTATTATGTTATTATGAAACAATTTTTAAAACTGGATCCAAACTCATGACTTTGTTATCAATTTGATTATCTACTGTATTCTTGTACTCGGCCTTTTTAACCTAGATCCAAGTTCGTTAAGTGTATTTCAATCAAACGATAGTCATGAGTTTGAACCGCGATCTGACGTACAGACAACGCCATCTCTTGGTAGCAAAAGAAACTAAATAAGGTGCCCGGTTTCTCAATGAGTTTATGGAATGTAAACTGTCTTTACTGGATCTCACATTCTTAATAACTTTTGATATGAACTACAACAACGCCACTTAGGTTCTTTTCATACCCATCTCGTATTGCTTGAACCTGCTCTATCTTCTTTAATGATAGAGAGTTAACAGGGCATAATGTTATCTACATGATAGTCATTGTTTGGGTATCTGTACATACATAATTCATTTATAACGCCCAAAACAAGGTTAGGAAGTTTGTAGCCAGAGGGAAAATTGAACAATGAAATTGTTAAATCTATGTTGTTATATCTTACTTTGTAATAAGTAATGTAGATTAAAACTATCAAAATAATTGTCGTCGTTTATGCTGATTTAAATCTTTTTACACACAAACATTATTTGAATTTTTTTGTAATCATAAGTTATTAGTTAAGTAATATAAAATGACTAAAACTTACTGACACTGACCTTCCATCTTGTTCTACTTGGATCTAGAGTGTGAAATATAATTGCATCCTCTATGATTTAAAAACCGGATTTGGATTGATGGAGTAAAACAAATCACGAAACTGGAATCCGTATGGTGTCATTTCCTTTGAAGTTAATAAAAAAAGCTTTTAGAGTACCAAATTACTGGTAATTTAACTTGAGAAATTGCACTCGACTTTAACAATGGAATGCAAGGTAACTTAGTACTCAGCTAATTTTGAAAATAAGAAGATACCAGTACGTACCTATTCTTAATTGACCATCTACGAGTATGTCTTACGAGGCCAGAGCGTGCAGCTTTAACAAAAGCTAAAACAAAATCCTAACTCTATGCAAGCTTTGTGGTAAGCTTTGCACTTTTGCAGGCCTTTTTAGCTAGCATTTAAATTGTCGTAAAAATTCTTGTAATTTATTTAAAAAAAAAATTTTTTAAGCCTCTATAATGCATTATAAGTCATTAAGGATATTTTTGAGTAATTAAGTTTCAATGCTGCTAATTAAAAAAAACTTCAATAGACCCATTTAGTTCTACGTTCAATTCTAACTTACTTTCAGGCAATATTAATCACAATTGAAGGGGTGAGTGGACAAAGGTCTTAACTAACAAAATGAGTTACGAGTGTTTGAAAATGTTAATCTGCTCATACCACATTTGAATCCTGAAATGTATGAATGCTTGTCAGATAACACCTTTGTTAAGGTTTGACACATAACAAAATTGCGTGTTTTAAGCTCATTAGTCGATTTTATCATCACTTAAAACCTATGTTCATGCAAAAAAGTCGATTCTTCAGTTTTGTCAGATAACACCTTTGTCCACTCACCCCTTCAATTAATGTAAGAATGCGTTGTTTGACTGGTTGCTTTATAAAAAGTTTTTATTTATTATACTTAATGTAAAGTAGTAAATTACCAACAGCGTCATATTCAGCCAGTCTATTTTCGTCGTGTCCTAAACCGCAAACAGTTATAAAATGGCTTAGTTAATCATTCGACCGTTAAATGCAATTAGTCAATGAAAAAAGTTCATTCCATCAAATCCCAAATAATCTAACGTACCGTGACATACAATTCTAGTTGCCAACGTTCAACAATGAAACGATACTGTGGAGCGTTAAGCTAAAATCCATTGTGTAGCAAGGTGAGTTGCCAAATGTAGAGCGGGGATGCAATGGTATCCGTAAGTAACCGAAACTATAATTGAATACGGTATCCGAAACATAATGTAGCGTAATTAACTAAAACGATTAGTTGAGTTAAAAGTGTGAAGTGTGTGTAAGTGATCATTATTAACATTACATAAAAAAAAATCTAACTCTTGTGCCTCTAAGTCACTTACAAACGATAGATTCATTCTGATTACAAAGAAGTTATCACAAGTGTTTTTTTTTATTTAATGACTTTAAATTTTACGTTTAATTAGCAAAACACATGTGACAATAATTTTCATCTCTCACTCATTCCACAAGACACATGAGATAACTAATATCTTTGGCATAACAGTAACTGTATCCGAAAATTCACTCTACCAACAGCAGTAATGCAGAATAGAAACATAACCCGAATTGTTCTATAGAAGTCTGATTTTTTACCTAATCATTTTGTAACGAATACATTAGAAACGTTTAATGGAAATCCAGTTCAATGAGAAAACCGCCCTTGATCAATATTAGGTCTACTGTGTCGTTAACCTATTGGAAGAATTATGCCTTAGTTAGTAGTTAAACGATGCATACTCGTATTTTTTATAAATCTTTGGGTTATTTTCATTTTAATTTTTTTTCTTGTGTTACAGTTTGACCTCCAAGGAAACCCAACATGTGGCATGTGTGTGAGTAGCCCTAAGATCAATAAATATGGAAACCAATATTATTTTTTATATTTTAAATTAGTCAGAAGTAGGTACGATGCAGTTTGAAGTATGTACCTATTCAAATATTTTATAGTTACGACGAAGATGAGTGACTAAAAACGTGTTACAATATTTCTAACAGAAATACCACATAAATTTTATACCGGGAAAATGTGTTAATGAGCTAGGTTACTTGATAAAACTTATCTTAAAAGCTTTTAGCAATCTGTAAGTAATACCATAAACTTGGTTAAATCATCGAAAAGTACGGAAGTTTATCCTTCTTGCTATAAGAAAGGTTAACGAAATTGCAGGAAAAAGGATCGGTCACTTTAAAGAACATGCAAAAAGACACAATAACTAATAAAACATCTTCAAACATGGGTTTGGGTTTTCTATATCTTCGATATTATAGGGTAAAACTTTACCGGAGCTGGTTTTATAAACCATCCACTTAAATATAGGTAGGTATTTAAACTTAATATCATACATAGGATAGGTAACGATGAAAAGGATTTAGATCCGGTAAAAAATAAACAAATGATAGGCTTATCTCACCTAATACGCCGATTTATGTAATAAAATGAAATATTGCCAGCAAGCTATTGTATTTTGACCTAACACTAAATAGTTATTGGGGCATTACATCAAGTATCTCTAAAATTTATTATTTAAGTGAAAAATAGAGTGTTCCTATGCTCTAACAAGATACGAGTAATGCTGTAAATTACTTCCATTCAATCAATCAACTGCAACAATTGTAAGTAATAAAAAATTACAGCTCGAAAGAAAACAAACAATGTAACGACGGATAAAATTAAAGAAGCTACGTTAGCAATAATTAATATATTAAATTATTTATTGAGCAGATAAGTAGTATATTGTCCAAGTAATAAGCTCACTATTAACAAGAAAACTATTTTTTTAGGATTTACTTAGAATTTATGATATGTTTAAGTTCTAAAGATATAATTTTCATGCTTTTAAATTAATCAGGAAAACAAATTAATAGATGGAAAGTACAGAAGTAATTTTGATAAAACTATACGAGTATATACTTAATTCTTAGCGTGCGCGTGTCTTCTTTAATAAATTTTAATTAAACATCACCACCATTTTAATCAAAATAGTTTAATTCATTAGGCCTTTAAGTTTGTCGAAATTTAAAATTAAATATGTTTATGTATTTGGTTGGTTGAATTTCAATTGAACCCAATAGCAGGACAAAATCTACGACTGAGATTGAATCGGGTTTCAAGCGTTGATCTCTCTCGTCTTACTCTTTTTGACTGTTGGAAAGTTTTTAAGAGCCATTTCACAAAAATATTCCGCGCGAATTTAGGTAAAAGCTGTCAACGCAACGTCAAAAGAGTAAAAAGAACGCTGAAATGGACAAAAAAATCTTGAGCCGTGACCGTATTAAGACTTGATTTAAGTTATTAATTTTAAGGTAGAATGAGGTATTCAAACTTGATTAATTAATTTAAATTTTTAATAGAGTTTATTAAGTCTTTTATATTTCGATTCATAATGAAACACGAATAGGTATAATATGTAAAATATATATTAAGTACAAAATAAAGACAATCACATAGTGAATAATAAATCTGCCCCCTTACAGCTCCATCATCGGACCCTGGATACCGAAACAGCCTCTCGGCATAGTATCAAATGTATTTGGTCGCCGTACAAATCACCGCTTCACGACACGAACGCACGTAAACGTCACGGCGGGAAAAATGACACACGTCCTGCCTTGACGGGCGCTCGCGCCATACTAATCGATGTCGGCTTGCGCATTGTAATTTATACTGATATTCACATCAATATTTTGACAAAGTGGTTACTAATATTTAAACAATAACTGTAGAAATCAATTCTACAATGAATATTCTTTATTTTGGGATACTTTTATTGCAGTTATTGCTGTGTTTTTAAACCAAAAACCACGATCAAAATGTGACGTTAATCTTCAAATTTGCCAAATTATTTTTAGATTTTACTCAATAATGGTAATGAAATTCAAGAATCTATTTCATTAATGAACTACAAGAATATATGTCCGATGATTACTTTATATTTTTAAGCTTATTATATGAGCATAAATAATAGATACAGGACTTTGAAAATGAGTCTGCGGCAATTTTTTCGTAAAATGGTTGTGGGAGATGGGGCACTGTGAATTAAGCAAAAGAGTTTTAGTAAATCCGTTTCATTAATGGTCAACAACAAAGATCGACCTATCTTTCGCAGTTATTAAATAATCTCTGGGTGTTGCTTAAGATAGTAATTCATGCTTCCAAAATCTTAGAAATTCGCACGAAAATGTAAAATGGCTCTTAATCCCTTGATTAAATAATGCGCTCTCAACTGTAGAGAAGACACTTGAAGGCTTACGTTATAATTAATCCACATATTACGTGATAAACCGGTTTTAAGTGTTACGTCCCTTATTAATAATTAATTTTCATTACGATTATTACGAACTGTACGGTATTTGATGCGCAATTAATTACATGACACTTTTAGCAAGTTATTAAGAGTTTTTAAACTTCCCAATAAAATTCGACACAAACCGGTATGATTGTAATTCCTTTTTTTTGTGTTAAAAAGCAATAAACGTTTTATTATTTATTTATTTAAAGAGGTTTTATTCCATTTCTGTGTTTCATCTAGGTATCGGATCCAGGACTTTTGGACTGGAATCTAAGTACACACACAGAAGCGTGAAATCTGTTGTGACAATAAAGATATGTACAGACGAGAGCTCATCAGATTTTAATGATTTTTATTGCAAAATGACTCCAATTACAACTACATAGAGACGACAGTGCAGTATAGCTTGATATAATCTAATCTGTGTATAACCAGGAACTCTTTACTTACAGTTTTTGCACTATAAAATAATTGTATAGAATAAGTAGCACCCACCAATTAGATTGCAAACATTTTTTCCTGTCACTCGCAATTATGATAAACATAACTTGATATCCAATTTAAAAATAGCTTGGATATGACCACGTTATTATTATACAACCGGGCATGACTTTGAACAAGTGCGAAAGTATAATTATTTTTAAATTCTAATGAAATTGCCCCTTAATTGCAGTTAACGTGTTGAATCAAGGTTTGTGGGTGTGGGTCCATTTGTTAAAAGGCTATTTTAACAAGTTGTGAAAAAAAAACACTGATACCTAAGTATTAGAAGTAGCCCTATCTGTATTATTAAGTTTTCATTTATAGACAATTTTCATGAATTTTGGTAAACAGAGATGGACATAGAGCTGCTTCATGCCGTGGAAACAAAACTTAAAGAAGTTGGAACTTTGGTTGGGAAAGGAAATTTTTTTGTATAACAGATGCGAAGGGAAATATTTTCATCGGACCCGATATAATGGAATTAAAATTGTCTATAGTCTATACTAGGTAAAGGTTTACCATTCTGTTTCCATTTTCAAATCTTGGTGCTCCAGATACTTTCATGTCATCTATATTTGTAGCAAATATTATACTGCAAGCGAATCACTATAAATCAAAGTAATAAACTCTAGATCACCTCATTGACAGTACCGCTCGCCTTTACACACCTTCTTGTCAAGCCATAGTTCACCTACACTGTTCTGAATTATCTAAAAACACTCAAAAGTGAACTCTATACAATTGACTTTAAGGTTATGAAAAAAACCACAAACAGCAAAATTAAGTTGTTAATGAATTCAGTCTCACCTTAGTAATATTAAGGCTATAATCGTAAGTGTTAAGAATTTGATCGTATATAACAGTCGTATACAATTATTTTGATATATTAATGACCTCATTATCATATTGGTCGGTAATAAATAACCGACAATAAGCGATTTGATGGAAGTTTATTACCATACTAATTTATTTCGTTGTGACTGACCTACTTACTAAATGTATCAACATTGTTAGCGAAAACGTAATGATTTAAAAACATTTTGTTTATTACTATCAATATTTAAGTATTTATTTCTTTGCTCTACTTATTACAAAAAATACTAAAAACCTTACTCTTGATAGTGCTATGATTTACACTTGGGATAAAGGTTTTATTTTAAAAGGACATGTAATTTATTCCCTGAAATTTTCCAACCTGCAATATAGGTTTTGTTAAAAACTGATAGGTCAGAACGTTTTGGAAAATCATATAAAATATAACATCTTGTATGTCTAAGTGTCGTTCTCGTAACATTATGAAACAAAGTAATTATTAGGAAGGCAAATAAAAAAATAAACACATAATTAATTATTTTGACCAGCATTTAAAGCAGACACGAAAAAAATATAAACAGAAAAGTAATTGTGATTCGGTAGCTCTAAATTTTACTCTTACGTACGTGGAACTGAATAAGAAACAGTAGAAAGTTAAGTAAAAGTGCATCTGCAATTAACAAGTAAATATAAATAAAACTAAAGAAAAAAGAATTGCCCGAGCATTTGATATTTATGACTTAAAAGTGTTTGTTTATAAAATAAACAATTTGTGAGTAGTATTTCAAATCAATCAAATTGCGAAAAATAAAATATTAATTGCAACAGTTTTGATTGCAATAATATTTTTTGAAGCTTACGTTAAAAACATAATTTGATTCTTCACTATCAGATACTTTTATTATTATAATAGACGGACAATGAGGTGAATGATCTTTATGAGTTCCAATTTGCTAAAGTTTTAGAGAACTGTAAAAAATATTATTTGTAAGTAGGGTGGGTGCACCAGTCCCACACCAGGAAACACTATTAAAACCACAATAGTACACCATTTCTAATTTCACATCAAAATATTAACAATATGTCGAATTTCCTGCCACTTTTGTTACGTTTGGTAGCACTGCCGTACTTCTACCAATCATTAGTCATAAATAAAAGCGACAAACACGACTTGGTACGATCTGGTCAACCTTAGGCACATTGCGACTTTCCACATTGATTGTTAAATAAAAATAAACCTTACAGCTATTAAGAAAATTGGAATAAGCTACTTGATTCTATGATAGACAAGGAGTAGTTAATTCTTTTTTTTTGCAATGATTGTTGTAATAATTGAGTCACAATATCAAAATTACTTTTAAAATGTCGCTTATTCGATTTGTTACTGGTACACCCACCCTACATGTGCGTTCCCTTCGAGAGGCCACTGTGGAAAACGAAGGTTTCGTATACATAAAGATTTAGCAGAACCTCTAAAACAAATGTAGCCAGAATTATAAATTTGTAGGTGTTGTAAGTTGGACGCTACAACTCGCCGAATGTGGTCCCTCAGATGAACTATGTCAAATGCCAAATTACTGAATCTGACCAAATAAGATGATTTTGATGAATGGTAATATTTAGGAGGTAAATCGTAGGGCTACATACGAAAATAAGAGCTCTGCATAGTTACTGCAAATAAAGAAAATCCAATCAGACGATGGGCCCTCAGTTCACCAGTGCACAAAATTTACTTTAATGCTACAAATTGGAACTTGAGACTAAGTTTCTTTGGTAAGGTTTTAATTTTAGCAGAAGTAGCCACAATGCTACCCTGAGAGTACAGGGTTTATATATTCTACTAGTACAGAATAAAAGCTCTAGTAAAGTGAGCCCTCGGAACACACGCTAAAAACCAATTCCATGATAAATATCTCGCCCAACTCATTGTTTGATAAAAATAGTTTACAGCATTTTATGTACAAAATTTGCAGTTTAAAATTGTATTCAAATATTATTGCTATATAAAGTATTTAAAGAAATATCTTGCTTCTTAAATTCTCCGTAATGATTTTGTGTATGTTAACCACATTGTCGATTAATACACCTTCCACCTTGTCTCTAAATATGATAACTTTTTTCTGAAACGTGTGGCCCGAGGGCTCACTTTACTAGAGCTTTTATTCTGTACTAGTAGAATATATAAACCCTGTACTCTCAGGGTAGCATTGTGGCTACTTCTGCTAAAATTAAAACCTTACCAAAGAAACTTAGTCTCAAGTTCCAATTTGTAGCATTAAAGTAAATTTTGTGCACTGGAGAACTGAGGGCCCATCGTCTGATTCGATTTTCTTTATTTGCAGTAACTATCCAGAGGTCTTATTTTCGTATGTAGCCCTACGATTTACCTCCTAAATATTACCATTCATCAAAATCATCTTATTTGGTCAGATTCAGTAATTTGGCATTTGACATAGTTCATCTGAGGGACCACATTCGGCGAGTTGTAGCGTCCAACTTACAACACCTACAAATTTATAATTCTGGCTACATTTGTTTTAGAGGTTCTGCTAAATCTTTATGTATACGAAACCTTCGTTTTCCACAGTGGCCTCTCGAAGGGAACGCACATCCCTACTTTACACAATATTGTTTCAATGAAGCTTCGTTCATTTCAGTCAAATGACGTCCACTGCTGGACAAAGGCCTCCCCCAAGGCTTTCCATGACGACCACAACGACAGGCTCTTCCCGCGACCTTCACGAGATCGTCGGTCCAACTAGTCTGCCCACGCTACTTCATCATGAAGCTTCATGTGCTCTTTATTAATAGAAGTTAACATTTAAAATATCTTCTACTGGACAGTACTTAGTCCTAAACGTTAAACATTGTAGAAATTGAAATCGCCCTGCTTAATTTCTTCTATTTCGCAAAACGTTATTACCATATCGTGGCCCATGAAAATGACATAAAACGGTATAATAGACCTTTAAGGTAAACCCGAGATATTTGTTCGCGATCTGGATCAGAATGACACAACTCCAGTGCCTTAAACAATGTAACAGCTATAATAGATTTTGATTCGATGAAGCAAAGTAGCAACAGTAGGGTTAACAATTTCGTGCAAAATGGCACCTAATTGCAACGAAATAAATGCTACAGATATTAGCTTGAAGTGCTACATAAGCACAATATCGAATTTTAACGGAATGTTATCTACACTGTACAAAGTACGGGGCAACTTTTGTTTTAACTATCAACTTGTTTCTCAGCAATTGGATCCCAATCAGAGGTTTCTCTACAAACCGATTTATGATAATGTACAATGTAAAAAATTTACGAACTCTTTTCTGGAGGCATATTTCTGAAGCCAAAGAATCCTATTCGCATGCGAATTTCGATCACTTTATAAGGATTCGTCTTGTGATTTTGCGCACGTATTGAATTTAGAATTCTTTAGGAATATGTCTCCTAACCCTTTCTATTCGGCCTGGAATTTGCCGCAAGAATCGTGATCTTGGAGTCCGGAAACATGTCCCAATTCTAACGTAAAGACCAGAAGTCGAGGCGGAACTACGGGTGGCCTGACAGTAACAACTCTTTTGTTAGCTATCAATTAGGATACTTACTTCAGGAAAGGGATTAGGGAAGCAAATGTTTGAAGCTGGCGTAGCTCCTATAAGAATATAGATATTTTATATGGAAAGGAATTCTTCTTATATGTATCATACTAATAAAATACACACACTTTAAATACCTACTCATTCAATAATTCGTTTATTGAGAACATTTACATTATAAAATGCCTCTTGTGGTCAAACTAATATTAAATAATTATTTGATATTTATTCAAGCGGCCAAATAAACTTTGAAGTATGTTTGTGTAACCATACAAATAACAAACACTTTAAGTACCTATATTATAGCGTGTGTAAGAAAATACTAAAATAATATAAAAATACTCAAAAGATAATTACCTAATCAATCTTTGTTGTGTCATTTTTCAATAAATAGGTAAGTAGTGTATGTTTTCATTAAAGTGACGAACAAACCAATATTTTTGTTTACCTAATAAATGGTTCACCCTATGTTGTTAGACCTTTAAAGAGGCTGCGTCTTTTTAATATGTTAGAAGATCTCTCAACAACTTTAAAACACTTAAATAAGTAATAAATCCATATGGATCCATGGATTTGGTCTGAATCAACTATCAAGGTGCGCCCACCGAGTAGCAAATGGTATCCACGTCCCTCCAATCTCTATAGTTATTGCTGAACTTTCTACCTAATCATTGTGTTATGCATGCCTTCCACGATAGTTAATCTATTGATATTCAAACAAGGAAGGCACTGTTCCGTTGCGGGGCATCATTAACAAGGCATGCCAGACTGCGGCGGGAAATTGTCCAAAGAACCATCTTTAATATCAAAATGTACGAGAATGACGCTTAAAAAACGATTTAAGTAGCGAGTTCTTTTGATAAATTAAGAGTGAGTTAATTCTGGCAACTTGACATGCACTGCTGATTTTAAATTTATAGAAAAAATTAACGCTGCTGCATGGTGGTAGAAACAATGTTTGTCTTATTGGCCCACAATTTTGAACCTGTCTGCTTCAATTTATATTGTAGAGTTTAAGTCTATTTCTAAACCAATAGAGCAGTTCGATGTACAATGGATACCAGAAAATCTCTTTAGGCGTTCGTTTACGTTTTTTAGAAAAGAAACAGGGACTTGCCAGTTGTCACTGAAAAACTTTTTTCCAGTGTTGATCTGCAACATTTCAAGAAATTTTGCTACCTTTTTGCAAAGAGCCTTTTCATTTCTAAATCAAGAATTTTTAGAATATCTTTTGCATGTGTTCACAAATTAACTGCATACTTATTAGCATTTTTGTTAAATACCAAAACGTTGACCAATTTAATAAGCAGGTAAAATCCGAACGGATGCTGTCGGCAACACAGTGTTGCTCTATTTAGTCCCATGTTATGCAAAGAGGAACCTAAATTACACACTTTAGGCCGGAACCTATGATCACTACTTACGCCCACGCCGCGCCTGAACAATCACATTAAATTACTATGTTAGAGAAGGACTGGACCACTGACCACGTTTGTACGAGTGAACAAAGAAAATCAAAACTATTTACACGCGTTTGAAGACATCTTTCGATTACTCACACATAATTATTACTAATTTCCTAATATGCTAGGTTTATGTTATCCGCGCCGGCCAGACACGTCTTGCGAACTAATAACATTGATACTTTCTGCGTCTCCTAGTGTTTAATTGAGCGTACTGAGACAGTTTATTTTTAATAAGTTATGTTTATTTATCACTGCCGGAGTTTATTGGTAAGGACTTTAAATCATTCATCTTCATCATTACATATCAGAACACCGACATTTACCTTAAAACACATTGCGGACATTATTTCAACCCATGATTATTGATTAACTTTAAAATGCACATTATGTAATAATTTTGTTCGCAATTTTCCATCACCCAAGAAACATTTTAACATCATAATTATTATTATGTATTATGTGATAGCATTCGAGCGAAAGTGATTTTAAACGGATCAGCTTCTATGATTAGTCACACTACCTACTGTGGTGTGATTTATTACTCTGACTTTACTTCGTTTACAGGTGTTACTCAAGTGCTTTTGTTACATCGGTATTGTATAACGGCGCGCTCGGATTGGTCTTACTTTTAGTTAGTTCTTGACATCATTACACGGTTTATTTTGGCATTGTCTAGTACTCTAGTTCATTAACACGATTAAATCTTCTACGTGAATGGCACTACAGTTACTACTACTAGCTGCAACAGATTGTGTATAGTAATGTTCATTTGTTTTTGTTACTTTTTCACAAACTAGCTAACAAGTTCACAAGTTCCCTTATGTGTAAGACCTTGATTAGCCTTGATCTACAATGAAAATAAGACAAATAAGTAATAGAAATAATAATTAGTTCATCCTAGTTACTTTTTATCAGCAGATTTACACTCTATAGCAAACAAAACAGCAACACAAAAATAAGGCATGAAAGATAGCAAGTTTTGTGGAATGCGAGACGAGTGTGAAAAAGTCACACAATCTGATGGGTCATTTTATTGTTTGTATTTTTAATTTTTGTAGCATCGCACCACAGCTCTACCAAACATCCAAGGTATCTTTAACCTAATGAATTTCAAATGCTCCCTAATCACTTTCAACTATCTAAACTCTTATAAAAAGTGATTAAAGTTCCAGATGTGTCGCATAAATCAATGTGTCGCGGTGCATACCGATCGGAGACGCAACGCTGCGCGTGCGCCGCTCTATCTGATGGACTGACGAAACTTACATTCTTTAGATTACTTCAAGCACTTGAAGTGTGGATTTGCATTTTTATCAAACTGGATGTCTGATTACTCGTAGTTTTGATATCCTGTAAGTAGTGTTGATAAGCGCCAGTTTCAGATTGTTGTTGCAGTGTCAGGTTCATATTCTGTAAGAGACATTTTTAATGTGATGAGCAAGAGCACTTTATAGATACTAATTCATTGACAATAACTGCTCTACGTCTGTAGAGCAGTTATTGTCAATGAATGTCAATGAAATGAAAAAAGACTTTGACTATACAAACTAGTATTAGTTTGTATAGTCAAAGTCAAAATTTCTTTATTTGTTTAGACTAATAAATAGTTCTTACAAATCGTCATTTTGCTCTTAAGGAGCCTCTACATGTCTCATAATATTTTTACCTTACCAGCGCTTCGAGAGCAACATTTGGCAAGTGCTGAGAAGAAGCACCGCAACAAACTCAGTCACCACTGTCTGCCGGTTAATATAAACAAATAGAAATAGCAGTAGGTAGTAGGTACATTCGGTTCAGGAGCAGTTCACTGAATTTACCATGCATTCTTGTATGGTGTATCTTATAAGAATAGGTATACAAAATTGCGTGGTATATTAAACAAGGTAGTGAGTGTTAATATCTATAATTTAATTAAGTACATAGATCATCATATAAGTTCTGCAGACTTACCCAAATGCCATTTAACGATTGTAGAGTTGTGTGCTAAGAACAACGAATCTTTCTATTAGCAACAATTATGTCCAAGTACTTACCACAAAATTATGTTACTCGTATTTAGTAATTTCCATAAACGACCTATTTCAATTAGGTCTCAATAGGTAGTATTCATGGGAACAAATATGTGCCATAATAGCCAGTTAGGTTAATATAATTAGGTAGTAATAACTATTAGCTAATTACATAGCCTATGGTATTTCAATTGCGAACAAAACGTGATCTTAGATCTACCTGAGTCTGTCCCAAGATTGTTCTAATATTTTGCAGTGAGATAAATTACACAATACCTACTTACCTACTTTATTTATTCGTGTTATCGGTGTTAGTTTTCCGGACTATCCCTCTCGATTTTCCACCTCATTGTGCAAATTAAAATGTCACTTTCTGTATATTGTTAGTCTGACGTTATCATCTTCATTTGCATTTTTGAATAACAAAATTATTTAAACGCGGAACGCACGAAAGAAAAATCCCGAGATAAAAACAAAAGAGAATCGATATTCACAAAAAAAGTATTCTCGCCGGCCAGTGCGCTCTGCCGAAGTAGGTCGTACCTAACTCTTTTTCTAAATGGACCTACCTATCGGCCGCTTAACAAAAGAAAGAAAATCAATTACTGTAACTGACGCAATGATTAAACATTCTAGCAGAAGCAAAAGCGCACCACACCAATGCAATGTTTTGTTTTGAATGCGCTTGCCCCGGTAAAATGCATAAATGTTTCTTATTTCGGAATATTGAAAATATTTTGCATGTTGTATGGTAATTTATTAGATGTATTATAAATAATTAACTATATCAAGAAATTTTAAAATTGAAACGTTAATAATGCGGTGGTAGTAGTTGGCATTATTATTATCACCTTCATCTCATTTGCCGCTTGCATCTCTTTGGACCGTTTCTTTTATGTGAACTTAAATTATCTTAACAGTTTCCTGATTTGCTTTTGCACGTGCAATCATAATTTAATCTAAATTATAAGTAATCGACTTTACCAATCCATAATTGAGTCGACATTACAAGTGCAAGATATTTCACCACGATACTATTCATCAATTTTGGAAGTTTATTAAGTTACCTAGTTACCTAGACTTCGTCGTAGACCTGTAATGTAACATTTCGCGCTCCACTGGGCGCATTGAAAAAATGACACCATTTTTTTGCGGCCTAGCTTTCGTCGCAGAGATGTAACTTGCAAAAAATACAATATTTAGTAGTTCTTCGTTACAACAATGATGTTTAACAGTGAATTATTTGCAAGGTTCTTTGCAATAAATTTTATTTCCAATAACTTTGATTAAAAAACAGTAATTTTAGTTAGGTATTACGAGTAATACGAGTTAATACAAAATAATTAATCTGTAGGTATGTATTACTTTTAAATATCGCACTTTTTAACTTTACAAACTGACATAGATATTTATGTAGTAGAGAAAAATTACAAAAAAGTTTGTAGTTTTAGTTACATATTCATACTCGAATTTTTAGCATTAACTCATAATACACTCAACATCAAATAAACCGCACCTTCCGCGACGCGAATTTTAAAGATTTTCTTCTGACACAATCATGGTGCCCCAACAATATTGGTGTTATTTGAAAGCCCAATAAATATCCTTAAAGAAAAACACATTTAATTTCTAAATAAATGATTATCATATACCATGAATGTGACTCGAAAAGAGACCTCACTTTGGGCTCACCTCTGGGATCAATTAGACCAAATTTTATGGTTATAAAACCAAATAATGATCATACGTGTCCTCTTTAACAGATGCATACCGATTAATCCCAACTTAACAGTTTTACAGCCATAAAAGTTGGCTCAAGCGTAATAGCCTATTTTTTGAAGAAGTGACTCTGGATCCTTCTAAAGACACATTTTTGGGGTAAAAACCTTTCCTTTAATGAGATGAAGTTTAGAACTAGGCTTTTAAATGGTGCCAATATTGGTGGGAAGTGGGGATGCATCCGTTTGAAAGTGCTTGTTGCGGGAGGTGCGATTTATTTGATGTTGAGTGTACTATGAATAACATAATTTTTTTGCGTAGTGTTAAGATGAGTTTTACCCTTTACTTCCTCACTATTTATTATCAACTCATATAATAATAATAATAATAAATTTATTTATTTCGACCACATACAGATCATAGTGTTAGTAAATAAGTACTTAAAAGCTAGAAAGCTTTTATCGTATAACGCAAGTTTTAACTGAACGCAAATTAAATATTATTAATTTACAATGTAGTGCTACTTGCAATAATGTATGCAGTCTAGCGAAATGTCTTTTGAAATCAATAGGGCCTAATAACTAGTTGCGATGATGGATTTTAAACATTCACAAGGAAAAACTTCCGTAATATTGCCGTAACTAATAACTACTTGGGTTTGACAGTTACTTTTAGTTCTTAACAGATTGCATTTCAATCTAATAGGAACCCGTTTGTAGGTGTTATTCTATTAACGGTTATTAAGTTACAAGTGACTGCAGTTTTGTTTTTATCGACCTTTGTAGAGGCACGGTAATACTATCATACAGTATTGTAACTTCATATAAACGGACGAAACGCGAGCTTTCCTTCGAAATTCAAATCTCGGTATGCGCTCGACATGCAAAAGTCGGGGGTGTCGCGAATGTGCCGAATGGACGTCGGTGGCCAAGTGTTAAAAATGACAAAACTGATTGAATTTGAGTGACCGTCATTTACGGTTAAATTGTTCAAAAACTAGTCAATTTGTCATTTTCAGTCAGTTTGATTTGAAATGAAAATTATATTGTATTAAACCAGCTTTTGCCCACGACTTCGCTCGCCCGAAATTAACGTAACAGATCATTATGATTATTAAAGTTTCAAAATTATTTACGTAGTTTTAAATAAATTAAATCTACTAATCACAAAACAACACACATTTTTAACCTATTCCATTCACAAAGTATTTTGTTTGTCTAACTAAATAAAAAAGTACAATCACAAAACTAGATAGAAATTGTAAGTAGGCAGATGTAATTAAACTGGGTACTGTAGGTGGGCAGCCCTATCGCATGTTGTCATACCGTGACGTACCGCGCGGCTGTTGACATTTATTTCAAAAATATGGCCGAGTTGGAATACTGTATAGATAGTATTACCGTGGTAGAGGACTGGCTGTTACATAAAAAAACTCATAAAACTCATTCTATTTTTGCAAGTAGGCTTTTAAATAACAGTTTTATACGTCCCAGTATTAACCCTACCACTGCTTCGGTAGAAGAAATGGGCCATTCTTTTAAAATGTCTTTGAAAACGAAGTTGGTTTTTCATGTAAGTAGTCCCATGTCAGTTGACTGATCTAACCAAAATAAAATCCGAATGCTATTTAATAAATAAATTATTTATTGAGCTTTCAATTTTTATCTTTACAATACTTAATAACTGTTAGGGATATATTAAGTCCGCTACAGAGCAATAAACACAGTGGTTGGTAGTAACATAATAAATATATTGGTATCAAAGCACACGTTGAATATTTACAATAGAGAGTTCGGCACAGCCATTACACAGCTAAAGACAACATCACATTTGAATATAAATGACAGTTCTATCATAGCGGTTCCAGCTAGCCAGCTCTACGTTATACAGCATGAAGGTGCTCATCAACAATAACATCATTAGCTCAACACAGGGTTTTGTATTTAAAATAAATAGAATATTATAAAAATATTTGTCTTTCTTTACGTATTACCGTACCATAAGAAAAATCACACTACAAAAGTATATTCATACAACCATACCAAAATAAACAGTGTACAACTTCGCTGTTTCATGTATTCAGATTTAATTCATTATATCAACACCAAGTAAACGCGATAAGGCTAATTTAAAACGAACTATTAATTACACTGCCTAACAATCTTGGTCGAGACTGACCATTATGTTAAACATTAGTGGTTACGAAAATACAGCTACAAGCTTGTATAAGCCAACAAAAAGCTTACATGTACACCAGCACGCAAATTCTTAGGAATTACAAAAACTACGAGTAATAGAGCCTAACCACAAAACGCGCGTTTAAAAATTACATTTGAAGTGTTAAAATTCACTAGGTTCAAGGTGCGCATTAAAATTTTTATCGAAGGGGGTAAAGTTCTAAGTTCTAATTAATTGAATCAATGTTATTTAATGAAGTTTCGAATTCCTATTAATATATTTTGTCTGAAAATCTTTTTCTTAAATATCCCAATATTACAAAGTTCTACATTATCCCGTATGTGGGAAAAAGTTACGACATTGGCCCACACATCTCTTCTGAAAATGTTTGTTAGATACTAGAGCCAAGGAAGAGCTTTCTATTTTGTGGAAGAGCCAAAGTACACGGCGCCACACCGCAAAGAATTCGCGCTATCGCAAATATGTGTGTCGCCACACATATTTCCATGTGAGAACGCAGCGACACCGCTCCGGCAACGTACTGCTGCTTTTACACTATGCGGAAATTAGCCGAGTCAAGTCAAAAAAACAGAGGAGTGGAGATGAAATTCTCACTCCACTGTTTTTTTGACTTGACTTGGCAAATTTCCACACAGTGTAAACGCAGCATACCGCCGCGGCGCGGTGCCGCACCGCTCGTGTGTCGCCACACATATTTCCATGTGAGAACGCAGCGACACCGCTCCGGCAACGTACCACACGTTGCCGGGAACGCATCATGTGCTTTGACTCGAAGACTTCCTAAGGATTAACTAATAATGCCAAATTCTGCTACGTAGAGTGAGTCTGAAAAATAGTTACAAATAATATATTCAAGAACGTGCAAGCAAGCGCAATTGTACCAATCTAGGTTCGAATGCTTGTTCCGCTAAAGACAAGTATGATAATGATTTTGACTGTCCATTCATTACCAGCTTTAACGGTTACATATTAGTCTCTACTGCCATCATAATAAGAGCCTCAGGAATATCTGATCGCATAACTGTGAAGGTACAGACAGCCAGTCGCTTTGACCCATTAAGTCTTGATTTATATCGAACTCGGGAAACTTTGAATTCGAACAGAAGTAATCTTGGAATGAGTAGAGATTGCTTTCAGGCAAGGTTTTTACTCTAAAGTGTTCCCTTTTCCACATTTATTTAATGGAAATCATTACTTATCGCTCTTAAAAAGTAAAAAAAAAAAATTATTTAGGTTCAATGGTGAAGAAAATCTTTAATCCATCCATACTACTTCTAGGTTAGGGACATAGGTAGGTAAGTATAAAAAAAGAGATTGACTCTAAATTTTAAAATTTTGCCTAATCCATAGAGATATGGTAATCATCCCAAGGTAAAAATATGTATTGTTGATACTTATTTTACAACAAGTATGAAGACAGACCTCTAAAATCAGCAAAAAATATTTTGATTCTAATCAACAGTCTATCTAATCTAACAGGCGCCAGAAATGCTGTCAATCAATATGCAAATTCGTCAATAACAAGGAAGTTTTAGGTTTAAAGACAAAATTAATTAAAAGTGAAACTGACGTTGTATTCAAGAATTGCACCCAGCGTATCATATACATTCATTAGAATTAAATAAAATTAATTAGTACGAGAAATTATTTACAAGTCATATTACTTGAAAAATCATTCAAGTATCAATTATCATGGACTAAGATCCTTTTGATAGAGTTTTGTAATTGAAATAAACTGCCTGTGTTGTCAGCTATTAGTTTAATAAATCCATAAACTGATATTTAGGACCCTTTTTATGCAGAACAAGGTAGGTACTTGACTGCAATCGCATTTGATGTTAAGAGAGATGCTATCTAGGATGGTACGTTATCTACCCCGTAAGTTCTCACTCTTGCCTTGAAAAGGTCCAGATTATATAGAGTTCGGGAAAGACAGGAGCAGGCAAAGTGTAGCCCGTAGAAAACCGTTAGAGATGCCACTTTACGGCGGTGATATATTATTATGCAGTTCCTATAGCGAAGCTTCATTCAACAAGGGTGGGGCTGTCGATTAGTCTACACACTGCTTCATGGTCCTCTTAACTCAGAAGTTCTGGCATCGATTTCTTAGAGATCTAACTCTATTTGACAATTTTATTCCTCGCAGTGTTAATTCGGAGGTTAGCTAAAATATTAAGCAATACAGACTTGGATCAACGTGATCGTCGTGAAAAGTACGTCAGACACCAGCGGGGCTAGGATGTGCGCCGTGATAAAATCTTATCGATGATTTTAGACGATCAACGTATGGGCTTATCGCGTAAAATCGATAAAATGGCTCGATAAACGCCTATCGCGGTGCGCATGCCTATGCCTACATCAACACTACAGAAGAAACAGGAGTCTCATCATCGCGCATTGTGCTAACAGAACCTAACACACGAAATTATAACAAACTTTTTGCTGATTCAATCTCTTTCGCTATTATTGTTCATACGTTAAAGAAATGAATTCGATTGCATTGGACTGTCACTGTTTATATCTTGCTAATATTAGGTTGTCTTTTATTGGCCTCGTGTAAATAGTCCATTATAATAGGTTAAAGAAAGATTTATAACCGTTTTAAAGTACACTTATTCTACGAAATTTTGACATCAACAAGACTTATGAACGGTTTCATTGCTTTAGGCGGCTATGCTTAAACCAATATTGCACACTTTCATTATTTTATGTTTACTGTATTAAAATTGGAATTACGCTTTAATTAATTCATATGTTTACAGGTATCTTTTTTTATCTTATTTATACCTATTGAAAAGCTTTCTGTCAGAAGACGGAGGCATATAAATTATGCAATAAGGTATGTGACTAGTCCCTAGTCACTAACTAGCGCCCGTATTCACAAAATATGCTTGCTCAAGTAAAGCAGAAAATGGAACGCACAGCGTTGAATAGAGCTCTGTGATTTATTCGTGTGTCCACGCGCATTGTGAGACCTCATAGTAATGTTTGTGAATACGGGCGTAGGCTTTGTTCACGTGAATGTTTAACTTTGCATTGCAAAAATATAGCTTGTCAAACTTACTCATAAGATGTAGGTACAGATCAATGAATTTTACATCTGCTACTTTCAAAAAGAATGATTGTGTATGTAATTTATAAAGATTATTTCTCAATATCTGTACAAGTTATAATCTAAATATGGCCAGGGCGTGGTCCAGTTGTTTCTACCACTTTTATCTGAATTGGACCTTTGATTTATATGTCCTTGATTACGATTGGTTCCGACAAACTGGTAGCTTGACCTAATAATTTAAATTATTATTTATTTTTATTGAATGTCCATTACTAATTTTTTTATTCAGAATGTTCTTTTTGCAAGTTTTAAGAGGTTTATCAATAACGCGTATTCGGAATCTAAATATTTTTTTATAGGTACAAAATTGAACTCATGGTTGGGTTTAAAAAAACTGTTTTACATAAGTACCTACCTAACTACATATTATTATCTATGTAAAACTATGACGTGAATTCTTGAAGGCAAAGTCATAAGGTGCATATAGATAAAGTTTAGACAATAACAACTAACAAAGGTGTTTTATTGGTGAAAATACAGTATATTTGAATTTCGTTGTTCTTAGTAATAAGTTAATTAGTATGTACCTATCCAGAAATCCATCCGCTTTGCAATGAAAGGAAGTCGAATCTTAACTTCGAACTCCTCCTATATTCTTTTGATTAATTTCGTTGCGGGTCCAATGACAGTATAAACTTTCCCCCGGGACAAACTTGACATTCACTGGTTGGGTTTTTATTGGCGGTCAAGATCTTGGCTACACAGGAGTTGCAGCGGTGGGAACGAGAGGTGGGAATAGTCCCGTGCCTATCCCGAAATAAGTATAATGCTCACAAGATGGTATTCTATTTTGTAATAAATTTAATTTCGGTCAGTAGGTTACAGAGGCAACTAACCAGTAGCTGTTTCAAGATCTTTCAATTTGGCTTGATCTACATCGCCTTACTTGGAAGTTACAAGAATTAAATACTGACTATATTTAATTACATACTGAGTTACTTAGGGTGTTTAAGGGAATTGTTCCATCCTGAATAAAAAAACCTATATTTTATAATGAAGTGAATCTGAAATTGTTGTCTAAATGCCTTGGGTCATGTGCTACAGGGGCTCTTTTATTGCTAAGGTCCAATTTATTAGACTGGATGAACGGAGTAGGTGTAGACCCTAGATTACAAACGATCTTTTATTTTTACCCGACTACGGCAACGCAAAAGGAGAGTTTTTCTTCGTTACATGTGTTTTTACCCGACTGCACCAGAAGGAGGGTTATGTTTTTTGTTCCCCTGCATCCTGTATTTCCACGTTATAAATCCAGCCCCACTATCGACAGTGAGTCAATGTCGGTGACTTACTCTCAAAACTGCAGTCCAATTTGCATTTGAGATTGCCCCCGTACGGTTCTGATAAAACTTGAATAGCAACTTTTCGGTAACTTTAGCGATAAATTACAATTCAGTCAGTATTTAAATTGTGTTCTGCCAATAACATTCTTTGCAACTCTCTGACATAAATAATTTTAAATACATTTTCTGTAAAAGTAGAGCGTGTTAAGTATTTGTGTGTAAATGAGATCAAATTCAACCTTGCCAATAAAATATTTTGTTTAATTAGTAATTTGTATTGCATAAATTACTCATAGTACCATTAACCCCACGTGGTAACCTAAATATGTGCTTGTGTTACGAGTGGGTTCAAATAAATAATCCAGCAGCGGCGGAGTTTCAACCCCACATTCCTCGGATCACGAGTCACCTTCATATTTAGGCAATTGTCGCTTAAGTGTCTTTACTACAAAAAAAAAAATGACACGTGTACCACCAGCCACACCCTTTTATTTGCCTCATTACCGAAAGTTAAAAAATGCAAGAAATGCGCAGGTTGACAAGTCTCGCACATTCAATGCAAGGTGAATGTTACGAATGCGCATAACCTGGCAGGTCAGTGCGTGACATTGACCCTGTTCGAGTGATCTATCGTGTGCTGTGAATGTTATAATTAGTGTATTGTCGCGCCTACCTCATTAGGCTTGAATTGGATTAGTTAATTGATGGGTGTTATAATAAATTGGCTTAATCTCGGCAGCCTTAGGTCGAAAACTGTGTTATCTGTATTATTATCTACAACGAGCCTACGGCAGTATTCTACGGCCGTCTATCTGTAGGTATGCTATCTATATCAGCCTTTGAGGTTCGTCTTCTAACATAGGCCTCCTCTTTAACCTTCCAGGTGTAGAGTTTGTTTAATTAAGGCGTGTAGAGTTAGAAGCAAGACTCTACATAAGATCTGATAACTTTTTCACAATTTGTGTCGAGACCTTAATGGTCTCGTCTTGACAACATTTTATACAATGAATGAATTTTTGGTAAGATAGCATTTTCATAATGCATAATTAGGTACCTAATTAAATCACAACGCTTGTTACAGAAATAACTCCAAATATAGAGCTTATGAAACTAATTTAAATAAAACTTTGTAACGAACACGAAATTCAAAGTTCTATCACGCGTAAAACTGGCTTAAAATGTAATTGCTGCCTCTAGCTACACCCACGGTGCACCGATATGAATCATCAATCAGCCTCTTTCGTTATGTACACTCAGCCAAATAGTTCGTGCCACCCAAAGTTCCCAAAAAGTTCGGTACACGCCTTTGTTACTATTGGAATAAGGTTGTGTGGTCAACTTTTTGGCCACTGCAGGTATCGCGAACTGTTTGACGCTGACTGTACATACTCGCAATCATTGATTGAATGATTGAATTTTATATTTTTGGCTTGCCCACCATGCTTCTATCGACGCATACCTCTGTGCAATTATAGCCCATATAAATTGTTGTTTATTACGCCAATCACATTTTATGATTCCAAACCAAATATTGGAACGTTAACAGCCGATTACGTGTCACAATTATGTCAGTTTATTTGACAGATGTATTATCAATAGTGTGATGTTATGTGTTATTGATTCTGCAGATTTGAATAAATTAGCATGATTTTATATTTTTGTTAAATAAAAAATCGTTTAAAATTTTCTAATCTCATAAATATTATAATAATGTGCTCCTGAAGTTCCCAATATAATAGTCTAACAGCTATAACTAATCTTGTTTCTCCATTTAAACTTTCGACTCTTAAACTTATCCTTTAAAGAGTTTAAAAGTAAGATTCTTCTTTAATTGGATTTCAATAATAAGGTATTTACAAGATAAACTGCCGTGGTTAACATCTTATCAACCGGTGTTAACGCTACAGAACCGACCAGTTGTTTTCTATTGTCTCATGCTGGCACACGACAGGTTAAGAGATCACCGAGACGATTAGCCGGCAATACGTGGGTGTGCGCACGCGCTTCTTTGGTCCTTGGACTGATTTACAATTGATCATTTATCGGTTTTTGGCAACAGCACTATTTAGATAAGTGGCCCAGATTAACCTAACGGGCTGGGCAGTGATTTACCAAACATCGATTTGGTACTTAATCGCTAAGTGAATGATAAATTGAATAATTGGTGTTTGACGTGTAGGTAATATATCATTCGATGATTGGCAATGTGAGCAATTTGAGAGTGTGTAAAGTTGCTTGACAACAAATGACGCCCTTGGTGTAACTGTGAATTTTTATTTGTAGAGTAGAAAGAATAGTTTTTATTCCTTAAAAAGTTGATGCGTTCAACCCAGAATCACACCTTACTAGTTATAATTTATGTTTGAATTTTTATGCTGTAGATTATTAGATTAGGTAAATAATCAGGTTTATAGTCTAGTTATGAAACTAAATTGTTCAAACTTTGATTGACTCATTAGTGCTGTGTTAATAACTAACTGTTACTGATGCTAATCAACTCGTTATCAATATTATTTCAGTCTGTTGGAACTTACTTTCATTTGTGACCAAATTTGCAGTTTGCGCAATTAAATTCAACTGGATTATAACAGAACTGTAATGCAGTAAGGGTACTCATATACAATAACACAACTCTGCTTCACAGAGCAACACTCAGTGGACTAGTGCTTAGAGTTAAGTACCTGTTGTCTGGGGATCTTGGGTTAGATTCCCAGCTTATTGAAAAATCCTGGGTAATTGTTATCAATAAGAAGGGATTATGATTTCGTTCTTCGAAACAGCAGCAGCTCTCCCGTTCGTCCACTCTACCACAGATATAGGTGCAATATAAACACTGAAAGTAACAAAAACCTTTTTTTTTATCTATAACAAGGTTATGAATACGTGTGTTATTGAAGTTTTATAGCTTTATCTTCGTCTAAATCTAATTCTACCAATATTAATTTATTTGTATAAAATTTCAATATTAATTTTCTAGTTTCCGAACCTTCCTCATTACTCTCCAATTGTACCAGATTGCACCATTTAATCAAACAACCTGCCAAAACAAATATGACCATAATATCAGGATCATACAACACGCAATCGCTTGCAGCGACATTGAAAAATTAGCTCAGACTGGCATAACTTTCTTAATGCGAAAGAAATATTACAGTGAAAGAAATCTGTAACAAGGGCAGTGACTGATAACATAATACAGGCTTTGTAAGGCTGTACTGATTTAAGAGCAGAGTAAATCAGTTAATAATATCTAAATATAATATTAATAGTTGCCCTGGGTTTTCTTTTCGGACCGACAATGCCGATAGACGTGAGTGGCTTTTTCAGCTTTACCTGACAATAGGTGAGCGCAGATGGCTCTCAACCTCAAAAATTCTATTCCCTGGGTATACGATGAATCTTCATCAAAATAGATCATAATTATAATCATCATCAAATCATTTAGTCGCAACATTAGGACTAATACGTCGAATTTTATGACATTCACAGAAAGGGGTCATCCTTTTCTACTTTACCAGGACCACATAATTTTTGTAAACAAAAACAGTAAACCTGGATCTAGATCTCAATTTAACTGAAGCGTTCAGATTAGATCTTGAAGGATGATGTTTTGTGATGGAAATTGCATTTATAGCATTTCAATTAAAAAAAGTTTATGATACGCAAGATGACGCAGTGTTTAGTTTGACATAAGTACCGTCGTCTGTGCATTAAAAACACTGAAATATTGCAGGAACCAAATTAATATTTAAATCTAAAAAATATAGTCATCTGAAATTTAATTAAACTAGTTACGTCCAAACAATTGCGTTGCAATTAAAAGATATGACGTGATATTCGTGGGAAATATGTTATCGGTCCAGCCGCATGTTCATATCTGCATGAACAATAAGCAATATTTAAGAGTCATTAATATCAGTTTAATTTAAGTTAACGAATTGATAATATCGCTGTGTCATTGAATTTTATTCATATGTACAATAACAAGCACATTATATTATAAATTTCCATTGCAAAATAACTCCTATTCAAACCGCGTAAGATCCTACATTTTATAACTTTACTTACTAAAACTTACGCCCGTATTCACATACGATGCTTGCTTAAGTGAAGCAGCAAATCGAACGCACAGCGTTGAATAGAGCTCTATAATTGGTTCGTGTATCACCCTGTGCGTCTAAGCGCACTGTGAGACCTCATAGTAATGTTTGTGAATACGGGTGTTAGCCTCTAAGGAAGTATCCTGTTTATTTGGAAGTATAAAATAAGTTTTAATCAGATAACGTAGTTATATATTAATTAGAGAACTTGCAGAAAATTTGTTTATAAAGTAGATAAGATATTTTAGGCGCCCGTTTCATTTATTTTTAGGTAGTAGGATGTATTAACTTTGTACAGCAACTTTCATCAATACAGTTACTTGCTAGATATACATCTAGCAAGTAACTGTATTGATAGTAACGCCTAAGCTAAGACAGTATTGTCTTAGCTTAGGCGCAGACCACCGACTTTTAGTCGGCCGTTAGTTGGGCCCGATTTTAATTTCTATGATAATCAAATTGGTGTAATGTGCGCACAATACATGTCCATATAGGTACTGATTAACAGCCCGCCCGACTCAACTATCGGCCAACTAAAAGTCGGTGGTCTGCGGGTAGGTTTAACTACATAACTACACCGCACGCCTCTATCAATCTGAATGTTTTGCATTCTTGAAAAATATTTTATGTATTTGGCTTTTAATTTGTGTTGAGCACGTTAACACTATAAATATAAAATTCCAATTTGGTGTTATTACTCTTAATACAGCAGCTGAACAAAACCTGTAAGCAGAAAGATATACTACACTAGTCAAGAATAAACTACTGTCAATTACTTGCTCTGTATGTCAACAGCAGATATTAATACTAGGTATAAACTGGCAATTTAGTAATTGTAGCATTTTTAATGTTATATTTTATTAGTAAGTGGCCAGTCGGCCATGACAGTACTGAGTCGGGAGCAGTCACGACACTTATTGTGGCGATATCGTTTTGTAGAGCTAACATTGTAAGTACGTCTAATGTTTATATCAAGGCCTAGCCCTCATTAAAAGATTTAAGATAATATTGATAAACTTACTAAACATTTATTTCGAAACTAACACTATTTAGCTAGATATTTTAATGTCTGAACTACTAATACTTAAACAAGATAGTATATTACTTTGTTGCACACTGAAAGTGGTAAGTGAGATAAGTAATTCATTATAATTTTCAATAATTAAGCAGTTTTTATAATTCAAAATATTGTAAGTTAGTAATGAACTACTTACCGAGAATTTTTTCAACCCAGGCAGCTACCTAGGTATCTATTGTACTTTATGACACCTAAGAAAACATAATATTTTCTATCTACATTGCACTTCTCCATAATTATGAGGTATAGGGTATTTTCAACCATGGCGACCTCATTATAATGGCCCCTTTTAGTGGAGATTTCAATTAAAATATTTGACTGGCAGCTTGAAATTAATCGATCAAATTAACGTAAAGTCGTAAATTGACTGTGCCTATTCTTGCTATAGACAGGTATAATTTCGGTCTATTAGTTAGCTAATACTTCATGTAGGCTTGATTGATGGCTATATCTACAAACTCTAGTATTTATTTCTAGCGTTGTAATTGGTGATTATAATATTTATGTTAAAAAAATTCAAATATCAAGCCACCCAAGTGAACCAAATGTTTTCCACCTAATGAATCGTTAGATATGAAAACCTCTTTAAATTCTTTTTAAGAAAGCTTTTCTTGCTTAAGTGAAGCAGCAAGTCGAACGCACAGCGTTGAATACAGCTCTGTGATTGGTTCGTATGTCACCCTGTGCGTTCACGCGCACTGTGAGACCTCATATTAATTGTGAATATGGGCGTAAATTTCTTCGTGGTCTAACTTCATAGCGTTTTGGTTATCCATCTTCTTAATCCAAGTGTGTGGTCAACTATTACTCAACTGCACTTGTCAAGGAAGTCATACGTTCCAGAGCTGTCATCACCCAAATCGATTATCCTCCATCATGTGAGTACAACGCAACGTCATTCGTGACTGAGGCATTGCCAAATGCACCAGAAATGGACACCACCCACAATGTGTTTTATGTGATCAAGTATTACTTTGATTTTGTAAAGATAAATTAATTAGTTATTTAATTTTTAGCGTTAAGAGTCGCATCTCAAACTAAATTAATTAGTTATCTGTATTCTTTAAAACGGTTAGAACAAACTCACATTTAAGATGAGATTAAAGTGACCAAATATTGCGCTGCCAATCATGGGCCATTTTCTTATTACATACTTTATGCAATCGCCATCACATCAAAATATATGTAGCTATGTTGAAAAGTTGCTAGAATTTATACCTAATTATTTAGTAACCTACCCTCGGCTCTATCCGCATGAATTTCAATAAATTAAAGAAAAACTCTATCGCGCTAAGTATTATGATGAAAAACATGGTGCATCTGAAGCAATTATTTCAAAACTTGGTTTAAAGTACAGAAGAACGTAATAGGCACCAAAGTAAGAGTAATTAAGAATATTGCACCATTTAAATTGCCCTTGTTAAGGCGCATTTTAGCGAATGTAAAGTTAAGGGTCAGCTAACAACGAAATTTTATAGATGTCATAAAGTTGATAGCACTGTCGTAAGTGTACAATAATTATTATATTCCATTAAAAGCAGTTAACACTACAATAAAACTTTAGTAAGTTAATAGATCACACCTATAAAATAGTTGACACCATGATTAAATGCCTCAATCTGTACCCTGCATAAACTTTTCATCGTTCGTTCGTTCGTTTCAGCCAAATGACGTCCACCGCTGGACTAAGACCTCCCCCAAGGTTTTCCACTATGAACGGTCCTGCGCTGCCCGCATCCAGATTCTTCCCGCGACCTTTACCAGATCGTCAGTCCACCTAGTAGGAGGCCTGCCCACGCTACGTCTTCTTTGTGAATTTCAGCTGATTAGTGCTGTACCCAGATAAAATAAAATGTCGTGCATGTCAAATGTTCGAATACACAATCTGAACACTATGGGATGGTATACAGTTATTTGCAACATAGTATTTTTCTGTATAGCTACTGTGTCGTCGACAGTACAAAATAACTCCATTATTTTACAAACTTGATATAACCACATATTTTAGATGGCTTACTAAGCTGCATTATTACCACGCGTTTGAATATGCCATCAACTCGTGCGCACAAACTGCGTGCGCGCACAACGGTTAAAGTTCGACCCCCGACATGGTCCAGTAACTACGCACTTATAATTAAAAGTACTGGATAGTTGGCCAATAAAATCAATTGGTTACTTAAAATGCAAATTGTAATCACTCTAGGCCGTTTAATTACTTAACGTTTTATCAGCACTTGTCATAATATATACGATTTTATTACGTGTAACAAATTGCCTTGGTTTTATAACAATAAATCATTCAGCCTAAACTAAATCATTTAACTAACCTACCTATATTTGAAAGTATGTTTTTGTAGATGTATCTTACCTTAGAGGCCTCTATTTTTATTTCAAAAAGTCTATTGAAAGCCTTTTCTTTTGGCCTCAACCAGGTCCTTCAAATCAAATAAAATAAAAATATTTATTTGTAGGTGTGGTACTTATACTGCGTCCCAAGTATAGCTTGCTCTACCACCACTTTGAGACGACATAATTGGCTGGTGCTGAAAAGAAATGGCGGAAGAAACTTCGGTCGCAGCCTCAAGGAAAAAATAACTAGGTATCTAAATGGAAAAATAGGAGATTGCAGGAGATAGTGATTAAACGAATCTTGCTTGAAAACGTGTCTATGATTTTTTTTTATATATATTAAAAATATTATTAGTAATTTTTCGGTTTTGCACAAATTACCGTTCAGCTATCGTGGCTTCAAAATTCTGAAATTCAGGATCTTTTCATAACTGAATATAAATAAGCTTTTGCTTGCTTTTTGCGTTTGAATATTGCAAATCTAGATAACTGCTTAAAGATTAGTAAGTGTCTAATTCTACGTCATTATCAGCACTTTTTGATTTGGCAATCTCGTAAACATGATATGATAAAAATCTACTGAAACAGATATTGGAACTGTCTCAGTAGTGTCTGTGATTTCAATCTGCAATCAAATATAGGTTTATTTAATATCACCAAAAACAAAGAGTTGATATTGTTTGTGAGATTTATCTATAAGTAAGCTATAATATTTTTTGTGCGATCAATAAAGTATTAAAATGACACTCTAAACTTGATTCAAACTTAAACATAATAATAGAGCGTATTATCATGATAATCAATTGTGAACCTACTCTCAAAAACGGATGCAATTCTGTGATTATTCAACATCGCTACAGGTCTAAATATTTGCTTGAGATTCAATCGAATTTTCAGCTCCGATTCACAACATCGGCCTCAATATTTACGAGTAGGGCTGATTTTTCAATCGTCGGATAACTTTTATCTGAAGAATAAGATTGACACATTGACAGTTTCAGGATGGGAAATATACTATCAAAATGACAAGCTTATTCTTCAGTTACAAGATATTTGACGATTGAAAAAATCAGCCCTTTAGACCAATGGCTTGAATCTAATCTTAAGCATAGACTCTTACTTGAACTCCGTTTCATAATACGATCTTAACGCCCGTATTCACAAACGCTGCTTGCTTAAGTGAAGCAGCAAATCGAACGCACACCGTTGAATAGAGCTCTGTGATTGGCTCGTGTGTCACCCTGTGCGTCCACGCGCACTGTGAGACCTCATAGTAATGTTTCATAATACGATCTTAAGCCACTTCATAGGCTACGCACGACCTGCCACTGGTATGCCCACCGCCAACGCGCCGCGATTAACTTGTTAGTACGATAAGTGTAATTAACAATATATGAAATAGCGTTATAAGGAATGATAACGTATTTTACGGCTGTGAAACGGTTGAAGGCACACTAAGGTTTGGTAGCTGGATGTTATCTTAATAGCAGTTGGAACTTCGGATTCCGCTTGTTAGGAAAAACAATTGAAAAACGGTTTAATTTAGTAAAGTTGTAGTCACTATACCATAGATACAAAGTAAAGTGGTGCATAGAATAGAATAGAATAGAATAGAAAGTATTTATTCGTCTCAAAACAGGTTTCATTTACAGTTTAAGATACCATGTAAGAAGATGGGCACACCAAGACTAAAATATTGTGGCATCTTACTTGCAATAAAATGTATAGTCTGGTCTGTAACTATAAAAATTTGGTTGATTAAGGCTCAGAACACACAGTGAAACGCAACTGCAACGAAACTGCAACTTTCTGATGATTCTGATGAATGAAACTGAAACTGAAAATTTCAAACTGGTCGCGTCATGTGTGGTCTCTCAACGGACGCTATGGCAGAAACTTAGATGCAACTCAAAAGTAACTAGCAGTTGCAGTTTCGTTGCAGTTGCGTTTCACCGTATGTTCTGGGCCTAAAGCATAAAATAATTACTTACTCGTTTTGCAGTCAACAAAATATTAATCACCATGCGACTGGGAATGATCACCCAAAAACTAATAATGATAAGAATATCAAGAATGAATCAGACATATTTCTTCACTAGAGCACTCAAGATATTTATTGGTGTCAGAAGTTAAATTGGCTATGAATTATGTTAATAATGTGATGACAAATCAATTTCTTTGGTAATTTATACATCACTTCCTGACAAGTCCATTAGCTGGTCATGTAAACATTGCGTTTTTATGCTTCTAAGTGCATTATAAAGTTATTTACCTAATAGCATTTGCATACTCTTTCGAGGAATTATTCGCATGCACGCAGTGACGTCCTAGTTAGAAAATATTTATTCATGCCGATCTACTTAACTAAATTTGGGATTATTAAATTATTAGGAAATTGTTAGCAGTGCAGATTGATTCACAAACTAAAAGAGCTACTTGTTCTGTAATTGTTTATTACAATTTGTTTACTGTTGGGCCAACCCAACAGTGAACAAATTGTTCCCCATGATTAAATGATCATACCCATAATATTTAGGTAGATAGGTACTATTACTATTTGACTGGCTTACAATATGATTAGAAGAAAACATGAAAAATAACTCGTGGCACAAATGAACCAATATTAATATAAATTTTTATTTAAAAGGTGACTTGTCTGAAAAAAAATTTTACAGGCGTTTGAAATCATCATCTTTTGTAAGTTTTAGCAATACATAATTGCTCTTAGTCCTGAGATTCAGAAGTTTAACAAGTATGACTAGTAGGTGCATAATCAATTTGTCCAAATAGTCAAAATTAGTCACAGTTAATTAGCTTTGAAAATGTTTCCCTATTTCAATTTCTATTCAACATTATGTAAAATAATTAGTAAACTTACTTTTCAAAACATTTAATGGTTGACTTGACTTGGTTGCTCGGAAGTGTATTGGGTATCCCAATTAAAAATATCTATAATCATAATTAAAACCACTAAATACACAGTTAGCCTTAAAAGCAATTAGTTCGCCTTTGTATAATCTACTGACGCAACTTAATTGCCTACTGTACGTAACGTGGTATAAAGTATTTATTTGTCTTTCTTCGTCGTTTATTTCGACGTTTTGATTGTTATCCAGCCTTTTTCATAGTATGTATATAAATGTTTTATGTTTTTGTGCAACAAAACTATTAGTAAAGTGACTAACTATATTGGTTTTATAACTATAAATCTATGCGCAAATTGTACTCATAAAAAAGGATATCGCACGTTCACACGCACCTCTCTTACACTAGCGTATGCGACTCTCATTAGTCACATTGGTAATTTTTCAAAAAAGTCTAGCTGGCCGGTTGATTTTTTTAAAGAATAAAATCAAAGGGGATTTAAGGGTAGTACCTACTACCCAACATTGATGAAACAAACGACGCTGCAACAGCGTATTACACTTGGAAAATTTGACTGGTTCATCCAGTATCTAGGATGCTCAAATGGATGAGCATTCGCCCGGAAAGCGAAAGGTCGTGGGTTCGTTTCCCGCCTTAGACAGTTCCATTATTTCAAGTTAATTATAAAAATCAAAGGCTTGAAATTTTCAAGTTGATCCTGCCTCCTAAAATATCATTAATATCTTTATACTACCTATACAGATGTGTAATGTGTTTTATTATCAACATTCAGATTTGGTATCACAAATATATCCACCACCAAGTAAACAACTAATAGAACCTACACCATAATGCGCGTGCCAACAAATGATTAACTCCATTGAAAGTAACAACCATCTACTAAGTAAACAATTTTCCCGCGAGCGGCGAGCAGTAAATTACTCACTGATAATAATCTTACTTATAACTGCGCTATTTTGCTAAGCGGATCGAAACCGTTGTACTTACACCGATGATTACCAGACTTACGAAAGATCTACTTTCGTACCTCATAATGATTGAAGTTTAGTACTAACTTTTATACGTTACGTGTCGCGGGCATGACGTTGTATAGGCGGTACGCACACTTGGCTACTAAGGGCTGTTTAGTAACTTACATTTAAGCTTAGCATAATTATCAAGACATAATTAATGGTCATTCGTCGGTACACTGAATCATAACGCAACATCGGACATGACTAGCATCAGTGGCGGTTGTGATTGAGGTTGATGCGGCGCTTCTTCTTAGCACTTGCCAAACGTTCGTCTCAAAGCTTTTAAATTTTTAATTTTGTTTAGCAGAATACGGGCTGCCACAATTTATTCAGTTAACCAAGTAGACCAGGGGTTTTCGAACTTATTTAAGACGCGCCCCCTTTCGACCAAAAAAAAACATCCGCGCCCCCCTGAGCTGGATGGAGAAATGCCTCCAGTCACGATTAATTATTTATTGGTCGGTTTAATGTATTGTCTCAGCGGTCGCAGGTTTTTGAATACTTAACTACATAGATGGCCCGCGCCCCCCTTTAAATGTCTTTGCGCCTCCCCTGGGGGGGGGGGGGGGCGCCCCCCACTTTGGTGGTATACGGTCGAATCGCTTCCATTCCAGAAGCTTATAGAAGTATGCTATGGAGTCGCCACTCCCTTCTTATGCATTCATCGGCATTGCTGCTACTTGGATGGAAATAGAGACACATCTAACTACTAGTAGTGACTATTATTCAGTCACTAGCTGTTGTAGTAGTTTAGCAAATTGACTTTAAAACATGTAGGTAGATTGGTAAGTTGCGGCCACTGGTAGTCAAGTGTGCGGCACATCTAAATGACTTCACTCTAGATAAACACTAGAAGATAGATTAAAATAATCTTTAAGTACCAGTGAGTTTATTTGCAATATTAATGTAATAGCGATCTAGTTAACTCTAATTCTAATCAAAAGGCTTCGTAATGCAGTGATAAAATGTTACTGAATACTTCTGACGTAATAAGCAAGTAAATGATTTTTATAGGCATAGAAGCTATCTCCTCCATCGTGTGGGTTTTAGCAACTGTGTTTATGATGCTGGTATTACACTTTATAGTTAAGTCGTCATAACTAATCATATTTTTTAGACTTTCAGTATATACCTAACTCTTAATTTAAGCGACGATAACTCGTGATCCGAGGAACGCGAGTTCGATCCCCGCCGTCACACAACTATTGTGGTGAAGAACCCACTCGTAACACATGCTTATTTAGCTTATCATAATGAGTTAACGGACTAATTAAAAAACTCTTCTTCTTTTGTTGATACGTGAACTCTTGGCACACTGTTCGGCCAGTGTCATGTGAGTGGCGTTATAGAGTTCATTTTTTAATCGCATAAAGGATCATTGATTTAATTATCTAGTACAAATAAACTACGAGTTTGAATTCTGACATTGTTTAATTAAGAACCGTATCAACCCTTACAAGGGATCTCAGCTAATTAGTGTTCTTGTCTTATTTGTACGTTTTAACTAATAGCAAAACCGTGAAATACTTTAATTAACTAAATTACATAAAACAGGCTTATTCTAGTACAGAACTGTTTTTTAAATAAAAGGTCTCAGGGTCCAAATTGGAGTAAGATCAGCCTGTATACATAAATAATGCTATGGACACACTCAACAATTATTTAGACAATTTATCAGCCGCCCGGTATGTAATATCCAGTTAATTGATTATTATGTAACAGATTATACACATAGTAGGCTTATTATCAATCTTTGTCGCGCACCGCGTACGTCCGCGTATTAAACAACTAATAAATTACACATAATCATCGATATTAACGACTTATTGATACATTATTGATTAATAGAGATGTCCTCTTTAAATTATTGATTGATTTCAAGTTCATTACTCCGAAACAGTTACATAACTGAACACAGGACATACTAAACTTCTCATATTCTCATAATTTATTCTTCTTTAATCATTGCATGAGCATGCAACTGCGCCCTCCCTTCATTAAAAATGTTAGAGTCTCTTTCATAAAAGGTAACTACAGTAGATAGTGCATCATACTAATACTTGGTTTAAAATCGCATTTATTAAAACTATAATAAAAATTAACTTGCTACAGTGCTTAGGTGCGTGCGTAGCTTAGCGACCTGCCATCAACTGTGATTGTAGAATTCTTGGACTGAAATTGCTATTTTTTTTTACAAAATCACCCTTCTACAATGTTTACAGTCAAGTGCTACTTTCATTATAAGTATGTACATAAGAAATTCTCAAAGAAAATTACCGTTTTATCTCCTATACCCTACTTACACATACATGCATACCAAACTGGAGTACCACTGAAATTGCATCGCTCCGTGCATTACCGCTAATGATTTCATTTAATGAAGTTTGCTCAGCAGGAAACAATATATCGGGGCTCAGTAAATAGTCCTAATAGTATTGCGAAATCACACTTGCATCGTTACACAGGCCTACTTTGATGCGATTTCACTTCTCAGCTTATATTTACATAATAAGCCACTCAAACACGCAGTGAAAGATCCAATTCAACGCAGATTAGTACCCTAAGCTCACTTAATAAGTGGTATCACTTAAAGCTAACTTAATAAAGCTTAAGTAACCTGCTGACGGCTCTGCAATCTATCATTCGGCGGTTTAGCGGAAATAAGTAGGTTGATATCAAATTCGTGTTATTTGTCTTAATCTATTATAGTTGTTGAGTCTACTTTCAATCGGTGTGACTGTTATAAAGCTTAATATTATCCTAATAACCTTAAACATGTTGATAAAAGCTAAAATATCACTAAGTTACGTTTTTAAGAACATCAGAAGTCCACAGTCCGTAAAAATAATGTAGTGTCTTTTGCCTCACGGAAAACCTGACTTGGGTGGTGCCTCACGCCCGTATTCACAAAAATTACTATGAGGTCTCACAGTACGCGTGGACGCCTGGACGCACAGGGTGACACACGAACCAATGACAGAGCTCTATTCAACGCTCTGCGTTCGATTTGCTTCTTCACTTAAGCAAGCATCGTTTGTGAATACGGGCGTCACTAGGTCCTACTTGTTAAAGTCCAGCAGAGACACTATGATGTTCATACTTCATACTGACCCTATTTAGCCGTATATCTGCCTCCCTCAGTATTACGAGATAAGAGAGAATTAATTAAATAATCTTTTGTAGGAGANCAGGAGAGGCCGTGTAGGAGATGTGAAGATTTGCGGGGACCGTCCCTATATAAGCCAGCGCGCAGTGCGACTCGGGCTCACTTTGCCTTCAGCCGTCGCTGCGATCGGAGCTCTCGGATTTTGTATTTTGTGTGTTAATTATTTTTGATTGTAATTTTTGTTTTCTTATTAAAATCAGTGCGAAGTCATTTTTGTCTTTTTAAAAAAGTACTTTCCCTCGGGATTCGCTACACTTTATATTTAAACATAAAACTTATCTACTGACCCTACTGTGTATTATTAGCCTATCATTACTCCATTTTTCCACACACCCCGTACATGACGACTATGCTATCTAAATATAGCTAACCTAGATAAGTATAGTATGTCAAATTCAAATGACTCGGTTATACCACCGATTACTTAATGGCAGTGTTAAACCGCCTTAAGACATCTTAGACTTGAACCAAATTTAAAATAATTAAACCAGATATTCGGTGTCAGGTGGAGTTTACACTACACGTGCCTGCATTCCACATCTTGGTATCAAGTGCGATATAAGGTGTCATGTCGAAAACCTAGGCGAGTGATTTGATTTTAAGGTTGTCCTGTGCTGATTAGGTAATCATACTTATCGTTGAATTATTCCAACAGACAGATCATAATATGTTAGTAAAGTACCACACAGCATATCAAAATGTAATTCAAAAATTATTTGCTTCAGACACACATGAATCAATTGTACACTAAAAATAATAATCACACGATTACTTTTATTTAAACTTATAGGGTAGCGTAACTTTTTTATTTTCAAATTGAAGAATCCTATGAAGAATATCCATAATTCATATAATTTGTAACAACGTCTACGAAGTAGTAACTTAGTAGAGTAGTAGTAGGTACCTACCATAGGTTTGAACTACTTTGAATTTTCCCTGAAAATAACGCATGTAATGTTACCATAAGTGATAGATCTTCCGTTTCTAGTATAGAGCTTTTAAATTAACTTCTGTCTATCAAGGCACAATACTTGGTCGTCAGAATGCAAAGCTTTAAAGCAGACTTTTAATTTCAAATTTAGCTTTGTATGGAACACTGTTACTAATATGTGCGCAGCCTTCTCGCTAGATAGACTGAAGATTGGCTATCTATCGATTGTTGCAATAGATAGTATTAATTTTGTGTGGTAATGGTCCACTTTTAGTAAGGGTTTATCTTGTAATCTTATCCGTCAGTTAACTTTCATTTTGGTTATTAACTGACTTCTCTTTTGGTACAAAATATTTATAACAATCCTTTATTTCATAGATGCCATTGAACTAAATTGAAAAGGCAGTCGACTCTATAATTATTACTTAATTTGGCATTAACAAGGAGTATTTAAATATTTATGTGGTCGGCATTAGCTTGTTAAACGCTTAATTCTATTAGATTAAGACTAAAAGGGTGTTCTTAAAAGTGCAGTTTAAGGCTCTTGACACACTAAACTTCCAATAATTCTTGTTCATACCAACACATGGGCATTATTACGTCTAAAATGTCAGTTTTGTCTGGCAAACTGATTTATAGACCTCGGAAAAGCTATAAAATGTGAACTGACTTGTGAACCAACTGACTAATAGTGCACGATATTCAACAATTGTTAGAGGTCCGTAATACCCTTTTCTCTACAGTAATACATAACCTGGTGGGCTAATAATAACTTGCAACGTAAGGAGTGGATAAGTTCCGTGGAAAGGTGATGTTGTCTAGATCTCTGAAAACACAAAACAACCTGTCAGAGGGTAGGGGAAGTTGACTGCAGTTCTTTTTTTTTTTATGTGATAGGAGGCAAACGAGCAAACGGATCACCTGATGGTAAGTGATTACCGTCGCCCATAGACACCCGCAGACCCAGGGGCGTTACAGGTGCGTTGCCGGCCTTTAAGGTAAAGATACGCTCTCCTCTTGAAAGCTTGCAGGTCGTATCCGTCCGGAAACACCGCAGACGACAGTCCATTCCACAGTTTGGTTGTACGGGGCAGAAAGTTTCTAGAGAAACGTATATAATAGCTATAGGTACTGCTTCATATTTAAGTAGTACATTTTGTCGACAGTTATTTTTTTAATATAAAAGTAATTTCGCCGATGACTATTGTTGTACAGGTTTAGTTCATTTATCTCTACTGCAGGATCTGACCCTCTCTAATTTACCAGAGGCACTTGGAGGATTTGACCTATAATCTCTACGCTGCGCTGGCCATACACAGTTCAGGCTTTTAAAACTCCCCCCATGAAGTGGGGACATGATGGGTCCCGCCGTGTAGGGCGGGACGTCCGCGGAAGGCGCCTTGGTATGCAGCAGAAGGAACACCCCAGGTTTTTAGTGGATTCGAGCACCATATAACCTGCCGTCCCCCGGCGGTAGGTATGGATAAGCCATTTTCCTGGGTAAAAAAGGCTTTTAAAACTAATCTAAAATTACTATTATTTATTCTCAATTACCAATGTGTGAAGTCGCTAAAGTATCACTCAGTTTGTACATAAGGTATGATTAAGACTGACGTAAACATTTGCAATCTGATAAGGCGTGTGGTTCAGCCCTTATCAGTCAATATTACTATGGATCAAATCTGTTGGGCATTGAACTAAATATAAATAGCTATCATATGGCGCGGTCATGATGAGAATGCATTAGTATCTAGTTTTAAAAAATGCAACGTTTTGCTACTTAAGTATGTACTTGTAAATCTATTTTTTATCGAGGCGAATCTGACTTTTGAACTGGTTTTTTCTGTTTATCTGTAGAAGTAAAACAAAATACCTGATTTTGACATTTGTAAGTGATGTACTTACATAATGATTTACATTCGCAGAATAATTTTTTATCACATAAGTCTACATTTTTATACAGTACTTGTCTTATGTCAATAAGGTTATTATTTATTATTATTATCTTCTTTAGTTAGTTTATTTCGGAAAGTATTATCATTAACACATACTATTACCACCTCTCGTTCCCACCGCTGCAACTCCTGTGTAGCCAGGATCTACAGCTTTAAGCTGCAAAAAGGGGGAATAGAGCTTAACTTAAGTACACTTGCGTTACACAATCTAGTATTATTTAGTAGGCCCTGTCCGCGAGTTCGTACACGTGGGCAGACACATAGCTCTATCGGACATTCGTGTAATGTAATTATAATTAATCAAAAACAATCGATCAAAATAACACCTGTACCTAGAGTGGTCTACTATTATTTCCTAATTTCATCTCTGACTGACAAAGCTACTCACATTCATAAAGATATTTATTAAGTAGGCAATTTAAATAGTTAAGTAATACCTAGTTATAAAAGACTTTACCTATACCATAAGAAATTAATCAAGATTAAACTTCTGAGGAATAAACTAGTTAACAGATGGTATACTTCATAATATCTTACTTAACTCTAAACCAAATTAAATTACAACTTTGATTGTCATATCCGATTAAAACGTCGGCCCTTGTATTAATATAATGCAATTTATGACCATTCCACCCATAATGAATTCGTTATCATAACGTTCTATGTAAATCAAGCTCATGATCTGGTTCCATGGTAGCATTTTCTTTCAAATCAATAATTTATGATTGTAAATACTGAATAAATTACATTAATTAATTAGCGGGAAATATTTGGGGTCAACTACTATTTTTGTCGACAGTTTGGAAATGTAAAGCTTGCGACAATAAAATTCGTATTATGACACTTATGTAGTTGTCACAAGCTGCTCCAGTAAACGGATTATAATCGTAAGAACGAGTTATGATATCGTTAAAAGGCCGCGCAAGGTCGGCGCATATTTGTGAAATTTCTCATAGTAAACAACGTTGCCTCGGTGCACTTATTTCTTGCTCATTAACCAAAAGTGACAGTTAAGAGGCGGGGCGTCGCCACAGACCTTGTGCTGGCAGTGTCACTAGTAAAAAGACCAAATAAAACAGCCACGTTATGACTTATTGGTCTATCTGTTACTATGTCAATAAATAGATATATATGTAAGTAGATGTCATCTAAGTTCTCAATGGAAACAGATAAATTCTAATTTGATTTCGCGAGTACTACAGTACCTTTTGATGGCTTCAAACCAATTTGGATTCATGAATATCTGTGTCTTGATGGATGCGTGTATTTAAAATGCAAAGGTACCTAAGCAATTTTTTATAACAAAGTTAGTTACAAAACTAAATTAAACTTTCAAAAAGTGTATGAAAATTTTATTTTAAGCTGAAAAGTGTACCTAATTTCATAAATGGCTCAATCTTTTAGGAGAATTCCTCTGGCTATGAATGAAGTGAGCTGGCTGAATTAATAACTTAGCGATGGTACTTAGCAATGTGGCAATAATGAGCAGTTTTACTGCATCGTGTAGGTGCACGAATGTGGTATTCCCATGGAACGAGATAATGATAGATATTACTGTATTGTTCAATGTATCAAACTAAGCAAAGGCCACCCGACAGGCAGTTTACAACATTGATTCGAATTTCCGCCCACTTGTTGTTACTTTACTAAATAAAGTATGGAATAATAACACAAATAACTGAGGAGACCTTTTCAATTGTGTTAAATTAAAAAAATAGTGGATTATTGAATCATTATAATGTACGTGAACGCACGCACTAACCTACCTACACACGTGTCTCGTAAGCCATTTTTTAAACAAACAACAGAGAGCAAAATAACCTCTCTTCGCTTCATATTCTGTCAAGAACTCCGTATGAGATATCTCAGTAAAAATGAGAAATGCGTCCTTCATAAGATGCATGAAATTTACAAACTTTCAAGAGTTGTTATATTCTAAAGTAAACAGTTGAACCACTTATAAAATTAGTGTTACCTACTGTAGAACGTAGGTGTGTGGTTGTACTACAAGTTTATCTGATAACTGTAATGTAACGCTATTGGCTCTTCATTTTATAATAGGTATACTCAATATAGTTTATTTAGATAATATTACTAGTATAATTTAATAATAAGATTGCATGAATCTTCACCGTTTCAGTAAATGCTTAACCCACCCAGCATCTATTGTTAAATTCAAAACAATCATTCCAAGCACATTCTTCTAGCTAGATCTTTCGTTTGACTCGCTAATCGACCTTAATAATAATTGGCTCTTGTTAGAAGATAAATATATTTTAGGCAAACTCAAGGCTGTTTCAAATGAACCACTCCGTGGGCGTCTAAATCATTAGCAAGCTTTCGAAATTTTGATATGAAATAAAGTAATAGGCTGCACTCGCATTATACGGTTTTTAAGCGATAAGAAATTCTTTTGTTAAACGATTTTGTGCCTTTAAAACTGGTATATTAAGAGAGCATTCATTTGGTAAGAGTCTAAAAGTAGAAGCTTAAAACTCGAGGCAAAGTCATTCTTAGAGTCAACATCTTTTACCCAAATATTGAAATTAAAGTATTTCCTACTATTATAATTTTTGAGTGTATTTTCTCTAACGTAACGTTTCAGTATTCGTATGCAAACATTTTTATTTCAGTCTAAGCAAATTACTTTAATGATTAAATAAACAAAAAACCCAACTGCGTAAAAATTAACTAAAAAGATAAAAACAAGCCATATTGTTCACAAATGCAGTCGGAGGCATCAATGACTAATTCTTTTGTTGGTGATATGTATTTGATGCCTCCGACTGCATTTGTGAACAATATGGCTTGTTTTTTATCTTTTTATTTGTGGAACTTTACTTAGACATCCTTTACAAGGAAAGCTACCTAATTACTTATTAGTTATTGAAAATTACATCATTTCCTTTCAGCCAAATTAATTTTCCAAGCTTTAATTATCGTTTCACGATTCTGAAATAGAGAAGAGGAAATCAGGCCCTGGTATTTTAAATGTTAGACTTACGAAATGAAAATAATTGTATTATTTGAACACTAACAAGTCCCACTTGTAGTAGAACAAACGTAGCTTTAATTGCCATCGTGTACCATTACAGCAAAAAGATCAATCAAACGTAACAATACCTGCAAAAGGCCTAACTTTTGCGGTTGGCCTGAAACAGAAGTCGCAAACAGTTTCACTGTCTTAAGTTTCAAAGTCAAAGTTACAGTTATAACGTGATTTGAACATTATGAACTTCAGTACGATAAAGTTATCCTTCTATTATGCAATAAGCTATGTAGAGAACTAACACTACTGTACCTACTTATTACAATAATTGCCTGTGAATTCAACTGTTTATCATCTCATCCACATAATAACTATTTTTACTACAGTATGCCTACAATAAGGTCCTACTCTTCATTCAAGGCTTTAGAATCAACGCCAAAATTAATTTAAGGAGAAATAACAAAAATAACTATAAAGGTTGGCTATCCCTGCATTAAAACAATACAATTAAAGTATGCTTCCCTATCGGGCGCCCTTACACGGCGTGTTTGAACGCCAGTTGGCCAATCGTGAACATTGGTCCGTTCTACCACAGTGTAGAGAACATCAGAAGAGCCACTGAAATACAAACTGGTACAAAATATTAAAAAAGACAAAAATTTTGACTATTGCCAAATAAAACCGAGGCAAAAGTCAAAATTGTTGATATATTTCTGCACTATAGTTTGAGTTTGTGTTTAAAATCATAATTAAAATACTTAAAAACATACCTTTTACTAAGCCAGTAGTCTAAACTTTAGCTTTAAAGACATTTTAACCTATTCTTTAGAGTCTAAAGAATATCCTCAAATTGAGAAGGGGAGTTTACTGCTCGTGTCTTTAATATGACTAAACCGATACTCGTTCGCATACCATAGCAATAATTGAATTGCCGCTTTGTTCTTATAAGGAGAAGCCCATACTGTGTAGAAACCCTAATTCAGACCCTTTAATTGGCCCACCTACATGCTTGGGCACTATTTTCTTCCTAGAAGTGTAGTTTCACACTGGTTTTAAATACAATATTTTATAGTATAAGACATTAGGAAAAGCTTTGGAGATGCCTAAAGGGGCTTTGTTCTAGATCTAAATAAAACCATTGTTTGTTCGTATAATTCGATATTTAATGCAACAAGAACAAAAGCGAGCGACTAACTACAATCAATACACAGCAAGAGCTGTTATGGTTCTCCAGAACCTAATACATTACAATAGCCGCTATCTCATCGCTACCGGAATAGTTACGTTATCATTAAGCCCAAGACATTGATAGTAGACCTCCCCGAGGAATGCCCTCCACTTTTTTCATCGACTCACTATCAGTTATTCTCTAGAGGTCATCGAACAGGTGGGCGTTCTCACACTACGTTGTCCAGACGTGATCTCCATTCAAGAGAGAGTCACGTCACGTCATGTACGTGACTACTCTCTCTTCTGAAATAAATTACCTCACCTGTCAATATCCACTTCTAGCCACTGTTTCAGCAACACCTTTACTAATCGTTCGCGTCTACCCCTTTCAGGTCAAATCAAATCGTTTGTTGACACTGATTTCTGTGTCGACACTCCAAACACGAACTGATACGGATTTTGCACTGCAGCATGCAATATTTGCAAATCGTTATGCAACTGCAATCTGCAAGCTTGGACTTGCACGAATTATCCGGACAATCGGACAGGTGTTGAATAAGGAGTTTCACAATGAAACCAATGCAATTGTTAACCTTGTCATCAGATCGTATCGTAAGTTCAGTTAACAGCCTTCTGTGTTCGTAAGTAATTAGTGTGGTCACTTAACCTCGATTAACCCATAATTAGGTAGTAAAATTACTACTTTTGCTAGCTCATGTCGTAAATAGGCCACTAAGTCTCTACATCCGTTTGCTTTTTTGTGTAAAATTATTATTATCCACCCTAAATCAATCAATCGTATCAAATCTGAACCAGGAAGTAGTTGCGTGATTTACCGACTGGAACAAAATTGATTGAATTATAAATAAGGGTCAACAAAATAATGTTTGCATGCAATGGGTTAACAAAAAACATACTTTTGATATTTATAACAACTCATGTAGGTATCAAGGAAACAAAAAAACTAATCACAGTTATTATGATTGGCACTTATTTCGCGGCTTAGAAATAATATAGGGTGGGTGCACCAGTCCCACACCAGGAACCAGTAGTACACCATTTCTAATTTCACATCGAAATATTAACAATCTGTCGAATTTTCCGCCACTTTTGTTACGTTTGGTAGCACTGCCGTACTTCTACCAATAATATTAGTCATAAATAAAAGCGACAAACACGACTTGGTACGATCTGGTCAACCTTAGGCACATTGCGACTTTCCACATTGATTGTTAAATAAAAATAAACCTTACAGCTATTAAGAAAATTGGAATAAGCTACTTGATTCTATGATAGACAAGGAGTAGTTGATTCTTTTTTTTTGCAATTATTGTTGTAATAATTGAGTCACAATATCAAAATTACTTTTAAAATGTCGCTTATTCGGTTTGTCACTGGTACACCCACCCTACCACAGATTTAACATTAAATTGTAGAAGTGGATTATATCTCATACCATTCGCTCATTAGAGGCGGCAAAAACTTAATTACATCTAGATCTCCATGTAGAGAATAACACTCATATTATATCCATAATGCGGGATTATTATACTTTAGTTATGCCCACAGCTAGGCAGCTGTAAGAACTTCACGTAGGGTTTGCAAATAAGCTTAAATAGGTAAAGGTCTAGTTTAGTAGAATATAAATTTATTCAGACAGGAGGAACCTTAACCTTCAGTTTTTCTCTTAACCTTGAAACTATTTTAAAGGAAAAATTCCCATTTTATCCATACAAATTATATTTTTTTTGTAATTCGTAACATCTATTCGTCCGTGTTTCGGTAAAATCATAAGTATTTTCTGGTGTACCTATAGTTAAACTTCTTTCGTTTTTTTTTAAATCAACCCTGGTGTCAAACTTAATAAAGCGCCGTGTCGTCCAATAGGTAATCAAGTCTAAGTCAAAATACATGAAGTGATTATACGTGAGTCGTGACACCCATACTGATAAACGGCGGGTACATTGCAACAAGGAAGTACCTACATTAGTTCTTCGAAAATGCAAATTAGAGAAATGAAACACAACTGACAGTTAAAATCTAACTCATATATCGTAAACTTAGCTTGTGATAAACGTTCAGAAAGTGCGTTTATTTCTTCGGTGAAATACACAATGCCTATTTCAAATGAAATGTCACTTCACAACAAAATTTATGTTGATGGATTGTTGCACAACATCGGAAACAAGTGGCCGGCATAAAACGTTATGTGTATTGTGCCAAGTGATCTAACTCTGTCAAAGAATAAGACATGTGTAGTTCAGTAGAACGAGTTACTGACTGGCGGCGCGGGTGCACGTCGTATTAGCATCTGTTGATATAATGTAAAGGTGGGTTCACATGCAGCGACTCTACATTTGGTAATACACGTAAAATGTTGAGTTTTGTAAAGTATGTCGCAGACTTTGGCATTATTTGGCTAAGTAATTAAATAATATAACTAGAAAAAATATTACAAAATTAAGTCGGAAATCTTTGTTCGTTAAAACGTGTACTTGAAATATTAAATTTATTCAACTTTTCCAGTTCTTTTCATTTATACATAGGTAAGCCTTAATTATTATCTACATATTTCAAGCTATTTTGTACTACATGCCATTCATTTATTTTATGCCCATTACTTCCCCTCCAATTTATCAAGGAAGCTACCAATTAAATTACATTTTATAATAAACTATTTCGAAATATTATATCCGTGAAAAGTAAATAAATATTATCATTTTGTAGCATCAGCATATCTTACAAGACGGATCGAGTGGACACACGTGACTAAAATGTACATGTAGAATGAAAGTGTAAAGTGATCTAAATACGCCATTAAACAAATCACGGGCAGAGACAAGGCAATCATCAAACGATATAAATTTGCTTTTAACTAAACTTGTTTTTTTTTTTTATTTTAGTTCAACAGACAATTTTTTTTTTTCTCCATGGTATCTATAATGTGATATAGAGAGAGAATGTATATTTTTAGCAAAAGGTGATAAACCCATTTTAGTATTTTGAATCATAGAACCTTTTTTAGGGTTCCGTAGTCCTGACAAGGAACCCTTATAGTTTCGATATGTCTGTCTGTCTGCCCGAGATTTTGCTTGGAAACTACTGGCACTAGAGACTAGAGAGCTGTAATTTTGTGGAGGTATGTTTAATAATCACGCCGACAAAACGGTAGAATAAAATTTTGAAAAAAAAATATTTTTTAGTGTAGCTCCCCTACACGTGAAATGGGGATGATTTTTTTTCATCTTCTACTCCATTGTGTGGGATAACGTTGCATAGGTCTTTTAAAATGGCTTATGGGTTTCTAAGATCATTTTTCGATTTAGGGATCCGTTTGCAAAATGTTAAAGTTTAAAGTGCCAATTTTTGTTCGATTAGATCCCCCTCTAAATACTAAACTGTTGGCTTGAAATATCTGAAAAAATTCATGATAGATATTAGTGCTTTTATGAACTTTCAAGGAAAACTATAGTGGTTAAGATAGATCAGTTAGTTTAAGAGTAATAGTCGTTTTACTCATGTATTATAAAATTTTATGAAATTTAAATTAGGTATGCCTAATAAAAGTTCCTTAGAAGAAAATATTAAAAGTGACTTTAGATGAAGTAATTGCTTGCTTCTGAAATATATTGTGTTAACGAAGGACAACTACGGAACCCTACACTGTGCGTGGCACGACACGCACTTGGCCGGTTTTTCTTTTAGCTCTTTGAGCTTTGTGTTTATTAAATCTTATGCTATGCTATATTGGTCTCGAAGCGCTGGTAGGGTAAAAAGATTATGAGACATGTAGAGGCTCCGTAAAGAGCAAAATGACGATTTGTAAGAACTATTTATTAGACTAAACAAATAAAAAAAAATTGACTTTGACTTTGACTAAATCATTTCATAAACGATCTCAATTCAGCTATACCTACTGCATGTTTCTCTTTCACATTGTCTATGATATAAAAACAGTTTAGTCGTTTAACTAAGTATATTAACTAAAAGAATGAAGTCCAAGACCTACCCCCTCACTTATAAAAAATACACGCTCGTTGAACAATGTTTTATAGTGACGTTTAGTATGGAAATGTCACTTTATAACAGTATTCAACACGTGTGTAACTTTTTATTAGTAAGGGGGTTAGTGTTGTACAAACAGCTATAATTATTTACTTAGCTTTATTCACAAACGATTCGTAGAATAAACTTTGATTGTGCATGCAACACGCACCGACTGTGGGCCAACACAGTAACTAGTAAAATAGTGAAATGTGTAAATGCAAAGTGGGCGAAATTATATAGAACCACAGACTGTAGGCAGCGCAGTAGGCGTTGAATACAAACTATAATCGCCTGTGCTTACTTAGTCAGATCGTTGTCTTTAAACATAATTGTGATGCTTAAAAATAAGGATATTGAGATTGCTTTGAATCAGCGTTGAAATGAAATAGCTTATTCAGTACATAGGCCCTTTCCAGGGCCTATGTACTGAATAAGCTATTGGCCCTGGAAAGGGCCTATGTATTCCAGTTGTCCCAAATATAGCTTGCCCTACCACCAACCTCTCTGGGACAACATATGGGCTGGTTCTGAGAAGAAGTGGCGGAAGAAACTCAGTCACCTTTGTCAGCCTCTTTCCAGTCAATTGTTAGGTGCAACATACTTTCTTTCAAGATGCCATTTAGTACGGAAATTTAATTTTCAGTATAATTTTTAAGTTACGTTTAATAATCGTATCATAATTATTATGAAAATAAAACCTTTGAATTAACTGTAAGTAATACTTTGATGTATAGGAACATGAGTCATGAATGACTCTACATGATACATGTATCGTCATAAATGTATTTGTTTGACTGTTTCATAAGAAAGCACCTTACACTTTTAATTGCTCACTGAGCTGTACAAAACAATAACATTACACAATTGCTTAACCACGATGTCTATTTCATAAATTGGCTAATTTTTTAAATCGTCCGAGTCACAGAAAAACAATTAGACGATTTTTACCAACTGATATCGATCGTGACTTGAATTGTTAAGAAATGTCTTTATCTTCTTTAAATCGAGACCGTCACGATATTGAAGTTAGGTAAAGAAAATTACTTATTGAATCGATTCAAAAATTTAATTTAATTTCGTTCTGTTGCGACCATTGCGACAGGAAAGAAGGACTCGCCAATTTGGTATAAACATTCGGAACTAAACATCCAACATTGGAGCAAATATTTGTCTTTTTTAGAAAAAATACGTTGTCATGACAACCTCGGCATTACGTAATGATTCAATCTACTCCTCTCAGTTTTTAATGTGAAACTTGTGTTGTGATTTCTTAATTTAAGGTGTGAATTGAAATGTATATCGTTTTAAATCGTTGTATTTCTTTTACTTTTGAGAATTCAAATTAGACGGACTAGAATTACTTGAATATAAATTAGTTTCACTTCCTTATTAGAACGCATTTTAATGACAAGTTTTTACTTTTGGATTAATGTGCCTTTGATTATGAAAAAAGTTAGCTGTCAAATGATTGACTTAGATTGGTAACCACTCGCTAGCCTCGACGTCAGATTTGCATTATCGCAAGAGTTACATTATATTAGTTTTCATACATTATCTTGCAATAAAAAAAAACTGTCTAGCTAACCAGACAGACGTAATTCTGTCAAACTGCCCATTAGATGCCAGTTATGCCCTGGGCCACACACATGGCAATAAAATTCGGGCGACGACACAACCCTGATTTGATAGCGGAGCGAAGTCTCGCGATTTTGCAAAAAAAAGGCCGAAGTATACGCGAATACTTAGCTACACTGGGTTATTGCGATGTGTATGGCCCAGGGGTTATTGTAGCGAATAGCGAAGTAAAAAAACATAAACCTCCTTCTGGCGCAGTCGGGTAAATATGTTTTTAATTACTTATTTCGTTAGTAATATTTTTTATCTTTAATAAAATTTTAGTACATTTTCTAAACTAAGTATAGACACTGTACTCGTAGATAGCTATTTTTACTTAAAGTATAGTAATGTATGGTAATAATAATAACCGGGCTTATTCTACGTCCGCAAATCTTTCAAATTACAGACACTATCTCGTTCAATATCAACCGACCCATGGTCCTTGTGCTAATTGCAATTGAAAACAAAAGTAAAGCTTATCGTGGCATTTATTGCACTATGACAATAAATTATACACCAGATTATACTACTCGGGATCTGTAAATGTATAGAGTTCCCACTTTATTTCATTTGCTACAAAGCATAGATTCGATTCTAGTGTATTTTTATACAAAGATAACTACAACTTACCTACTTACTACTTTTGATAATTATTATTGAGAAAACGTTCCACTCATAAATTAAGTAAATGCTGTAAATTAAAGGAACAATCTTCGTGCAAGGGTAACAGAAAATCATATTTTTTATTAATTCATCCCTTAATTAAATTATGCTCATGAAACTGTTACAGCAAAAAGTTATGAATTTTCAGTCGACTTACACAAAATGGAATGCATTTCCAAATTTTCCAAGCTTTCATTTTACCAACATCATCGCTTAAGGTAAATTAACAGTGTTTTAACATAATTTTGTTTTGCGAGAGCTCCATCCATTGCAGCTCTATGGCATTCCTTTGTTGAATGTATACATTGTCCATAGCATTGTCCATGCCGGAGCCATTTGTATCATTATTGTTTGTAGTATCATTTGGCATTTGTTCCGGTGCTTGTGAAATAAAAATATAAATAAGGGTCAGAATAAGGTAATTCATTTGTTTTAGATTAGCACTTTGTATGTCAAATAGTGTTAAAGCTACGAACACAGCCGTGTTAGCAACGCGACACAAATTGACAGCGTTGTGTGGTTTTCGAATACCTATGTATTTCTTATAAAGGATTTGCGATACATATTTGCGGTACACTATTTGTCATTCTGATTAATTTCGTTGCGGGTTGTCCAATGACAGTTTGACTTTCCTCTGGGACAAACTTGACCTTCGCTGGTTAAGATGTTAATGGCTGTCAAGCTGTAGATCCTGGCTACACAGGAGTTGCAGCGGTGTGAACGTGAGGTAGGTATAGTCCTATAGCTGTGCCTAGAGTGAAGAAGTTTGCTTAGAGTTTGAGTCTTTCTTTTATCTTAAAATCTTGCTCTATGTGTAGTTGCGAGTAAATGTAATCGTATGTGCTAAGTATGTAACTACATTTTAAACTAGGTAACACATGTTTTTGTCGGTAATGTTTGTTCATTGCTAAACGAATTCTCACATTAATCTAATATAAATGTCAACTAAACCAATTAAATAATTGGTGCAATAGCGCCAAATCTGACTACCGTAACTACAATCCATTAGACAAAAATGTGTAGCATTCAAGGCAAATAAAGCTAAAAGAAATCAGCCTCCTCATACCAAACACAAAACTTTCAACGCGCGCGGCGTAAATACGTGTATAAACCTTTGCTATTAACTGTTAAGATAAGTTTTTTTATTATCGATATATTTTTTTTTCAGTAAACGTAAAGAATTGTTAAACAATACTTGAAAAAAAAAATAGTTTACCATTCCTTAGATTTCGATTAAATTAAATGGACTGGCTCTTTTTTCTACAATCTTCAGTTAATGGATGGAGATAACGGCCTGTCATTTATATTCTAGGCCTATACTTTTGCAAGGATAAAAGAAAAAAGATATTGCGTAACGACAGAATGAGTTTTTAAAATAACCAGTTGTAGCTAGTCGTGTTTTGTTTTTGTAACTACTTGAGCTTTCTATTCTATTTCGCCTACATACCAACAATCTGTTACCCAAAACCGCCTAGTATTTAATATTAAATGTGACAGTTAGACTGTTATGGCCACTTGCAGATTATATTACGGCTGCCTTATTTGGAGCTAATTGCTTCAGATGCCAGTGTGGCTGGTCATCAACTGAAGGGAAGTACTTAAGGCCTAGACAGTTGAATTCCTTAATAAGGGTTTGTTGCCTTGATGGCACACTTACAAATGGGCTAATTTGGGAAATACTACTTCTTTTGGTTTGGTTTTGTGAATGAATCTACTCGTGTGTCTACGAAGCTATCTTTAGTAAATGAGAGATATTGGTCTTTGAAATAAACTTATTTGGCAATACGATTTCCATAGATTAATAAAGTTTATTTCATTGAATCATGAGTTATGATGAATGAAAGCTACTGGTGTATACGATTGTAGAGCAATGTTTGTGAGGTCTCGTGGCTATGCCCAGGACATGAAACCAAGACTTAAACTAAACGCTCTAGTGAGCATTAAGTATTTGATGGGAAGAGGGCTGAGGGGATATTACGGTAGACAGACGTTGGGGACTCGCAGAAAGGCAGGCTCACTGAACTGATCAAAGCGATGGCAAAAGATAGGTATAATCAAATCCGTGTTGTATCAGAATTTTATACTATGACGTCTACTACCCAATTATTACAACCCCCACAATCAAAGCTATCGAAATTAGCCCAGTTTCTACACATTACATATTATTATGTATTTGTCAATCGAGTGTCGCAGGCAGATACAAGCATCCACAAAAAGCCAATTTAAGGCATGCAATATCAAAACCAGTCCATTTTAATTATTAAAATTCGTTTGTCCTCACGTAAGACTGTAGGATGATACGTAATATATTTCTAATTATGCATTCCGCTTAGTCGGCTCGGTTCCACTTTCTACTTAATAAAATCGAGTATACAAACATTCGAGTAACATAGAAGTGTCGCTTAATTGGCCGAAACAGGTTGATATGCGACCTTAGGCGCAATCGACTTCCTATAAACTTTCAAATTTTCTGTTACTTAAATGACTTGCGCAAAATAACTCAGTCATAAATTGCTAGGATACAGTATTTGCATAAGCTGCCGTGTAGAAACCGAGTTTAGGTGTCCTGTGTAGGTACAGCGTGAGGTATACATAATGTCATCATCATCATCATCAACAGCCCTTTACAGTCCACTGCTGGACTATGAGCCTCCTCCACTATGGTGGAGGGTTTTGCCTACATACATAATGTACTTTATAATATTTAAACTAAATCTTGAGGAAAATAATTTGTACGAGGATGATTCTCAGCTTTTGTCTTAGCTGACGCTCTATGTTAAATTGCGAGTAAGAGAAAAATATGCTGAAATCAGGCCTACCGCAACCCGTCTGGCTATGTAGGTACTTAGTATCTGATTTAACTATGTATTTTTTTCGGGTTACATAATAATTTTCATTATTTCATATTCATATGTATATTTATGGAAACTATAAATATTATGTATTTAAAAAAGACCACCCATGTAGAGCTAACACGAATTGGCTGTTACTTCAATTAAGTTCACATTAAATCATATAAACCTAATTTAAAATGTGTAACAAAATTAAATATTAAACCCGCAACTCGGACAAAGTCACGGGCAACAGCTAGTTGTCCATAAATGTCCATATTAATAACATAAACGATTCGCGAATAGATAATTTAGACATAACTCACTAATTAAGGCTGATTTATGAAATATTTGCGCGTAATAAATTACGTTGAATTCTAGCGTTGATTAGTGAAGTTTTTACAAAAGAGAACGCTTAAAATATAAGCCTATGTTATACTTACACACTTCCTATAGCATGATTAGGATCTATTTAGGTTGGTGCATTAAAAAATTCAAGGCCTCATACTTTACTAGCGCAGCAATATCCGCGATTTATATCAAAATGATAAATTGACAACAGTTAAAAGTAACTAAAAGATATTTATTTTTATTATTTATTTACTTAACAACATTGCATTTTAGACGGTATGAGTAATGGATGTTGGAACTTAATATGTACGGACTACGAATTATTCGTTAAACACTAATGTAGCTTATTAGTATACATACTCGTAGGTGTTACTTTTTAACAAAAATAAATACTAGTCTAATTTGATGATAATTATTTCACTTGCTGGAAAAAAAGATATTATATTTAGTAACAACTAACAATGATACTTAAGTAGGTACTTAACAAAATAACTAATTATACGTGTAGGTAGCTGTATCACTAAGGGCTGATTTTTCAATCGTCGGATAACTTCTAACTGAAGAATAAAATGGTCATTTTGATTATTTCCTATACTGAAACTGTCAATGTGCCAAACTTAATTCTTCAGTTAAAAGTTAACCAGCGATTGAAAAATCAGCCTTAAATCATTTAAAAAAAGGTAGGGTATAAAAAATATTTGCAAATTAAATGAATGATCAAGTCATTGTGATCTTTGGCGCTTTTGCCTAAAATAATCGATGACACAAATAAATATTTACATACATTAACCGATAGATCATATAAGTGTGTCAATTTATAAATAAACATTCCTATTCTTTTCCTAAGTGTTACTCACACATAATACAAACGTCTATTTCCAAGCGAGTCCACTTTTTTAATGAACCCAAATAGTTTTTATATCTTTTGCATAGTGTTGCGTAAAAAAACGAAATACTAATTATAATTTACTTAGTTAAAAAGCGGTTTATCTACAAGTCAAAAATGTTTACGTCATAATAATATGAATATGGAGCGAATGGAAATTACATAAGTGCTTTGGATTGGTTTTTAAAAATCTTAAATTGTTTCGTAAAGTCCTTAAAATAAAGTGCGTCTGCATTGTTTTACTGAAAGCATTAACAATATTTCACAAGGTGCTCTTGGGTAAAATAAACTGGTTAGCTCATGTCAATATTGTTAATGTGGATCACGTTTCGAAAAACTCTTTCAATTTCATTAACTATCGACGAATAAATATTAATTATTCAAAATTCTAACATTGTAACGTATTTCTAACTTTACGAAACTCTACATCCCCTTTAGCCCTACCTCAACCTTTGATGTCTTTTCCCGTGGATCATCGAAACCAAGTAGGTCGGGACTACGAGTATTCCCACTTCTCGTTCCCACCACTGCAACTCCTGTGTAGCCAGGATCTTACAGCTTGACCGCCATAAAACCCAACCAATGAAGGTCAAGTTTGACCCGGGGGAAAGTTAAACTATCATTGGACCCGCAACGAAATTTATCAGAGAACGAAACCAAGTTGGTCGTCAATTGGTTTCTATTAAAAGTATAAAAGTTATTGTCTACTTACCTCCGTTTTTGTCTTCATTACCGGCCATAGGAAGTCCATGGCTGAACACAAAGCTCTCTACTGAACTTCCAGAATTGAGCTATGTGTACCTCTACTGCAAATTACCCATCTTTGTTTTGTTGTCAGTACAGAAGACAGCACATAAAACTTAACACTGAGATCTCTTTTACAGATGTGATAAGGACGAATCTATATAAATAAAAATGAATTGATGTTCGTTATTCTGATTAACCCATTAACGCCCGCCGTACAATAAATAGTACACAACTTTAAGTGACGATAAATCTGATTTAGTGGGTATTTTTACTCTGGAAATAATTCCAATCGGTAAACAAAGGTCTATGCATTATATCCTGAGATGAAACATACCACAATTATACAATCTTAAGGGGGTATTTTGCGATTTAGTTTCAGTGATTTTTTCGTATCTTCTAGTGGGTACTTGATAATTTTTTATGCAAGGTTTAAGTTACACAAAATACCAAATATGTTGTTTGTGTATTAGCTAACAACATATTCTAATAAAAAATACGTAGAAAAGTTCATTTCATGGATTTTTTTTCATGCTATAACTCCCAAAGTGATGCTGTACTAAGTTTAGTACAATGGGCGCTTGACATGTTACGTAAAATAGTACAGTAACGGCATTATTATTAGAGTGTTTACTTATTTCTTCATAGTTTTTATATGTAATCATTGTTTTCTTTTTTCGATAACATGGCTCTTTATTTATGGGGTTACAGACAACAAAAAGAAACATATTGTTTTCCCAATTACGAGCTGTTTGTCGACCTAAAGAGACTTAGTTACATAGTTTTTGGAACCACACGTAAAAACAGAACCAAACGGTATCCTTTGATTACTTATAAAGATTTTCACAAAAAGCCTAGAGACAGATTCGACAAGGCAAAAATAATTTTATTAGTATTGATTGAAAGATAATAATGTGTGTACTATTGGAACAAATTTTGATGCTTTAGAACCATTAGAAAAGGTCATTATATGGGGTCTCTTGAGAAGAAAAAAAAAAGTTGAGTTAGGCACCACAGGGTGTCCAGCTCCAGTATAATAAGAAGATCAGTGGGTTTGATCAGATGGCTAGTCTATAGAACTTTACCAAATTGAGGTAAAAGGAAAAAAAGCGGTGGATGGGTCTTGTTCGCTTATATGGTGGACATGACAATTTCAAATGCATGCAGACTGCACTGCATAGTAAGCCCATATAGTCGCTTAGATCAGCTAGCATTCCGTAAATATATAGTACGCACATATTTGACCTATAAAAGATAAATAAAAGTAGGTAGTCTTGCTCTAGTTGGTGGAGAAAAAATATGAAATAATGGTTATAATCAAAATAAACCAGCAAACAAGCTGATTTGACAGCTTAAAATTACTGTGTGTTTCAATAGAGTCAAAACAGCTTATTGCAAGTAAGTGCCTGAAAACACTGTGACAGGATGGAGAAGACTTTGCTCAATATGACTCATAAGCGCCCATTGTACTAAACTTAGTACACCCCTGAAAACCTAACTTCTGATTTTGTTTTTGAATTTCTTTCTGTTTAGTATTATTTCTGAAGTATTTTTATAAAGAAAATAAACATTGGCTATGTGAAATTGACCGTAGTTTTCATTTGGGCGTTAATGGGTTAAAACTCAAGAACGGCTGGGCCGATTGAGCTGATTTTGGTTTTAAAATGTTTGTCGTAGTCCAGGGTAGGTCTAAACGGTGAGCAAATACGTGCGGGATATTGTTTTTCTGTGACAGACAAAAAGCCACGCGGGCGAAGCCGCGGGCGGAAAGCTAGTTTGTAATAAAAATGTAAATATAGTCAGAAGTGCTATCGTAAGTAAGTACCTTGAATTTATGTTAAGTATTGTCAGGGACAAAAGAGATTATGGGCCATGTCGTTACAATGTCAGCTTATAATTTTCTAACAGTTGAGTAACACCATCAAATGTTCCGAAATGCTTTTTGTTTTAACATCGGGAGGTGTTCAAACATTTAAATACAATGAAGTATGAGCCGAATGCAACTCGTTCGTATCGACAGATAACATCGTATTGCAGACCACTTACCCGCCATAGAGAGCATTATATTAGGCAGAATTAAAGTCATCCGTTAAAGGTTCAAGTCTTGAAAAAGTCAAAAATTCGTGGAAATTATAAACTATCTGGGCCTTTTCAGGGCAAGAGTGAATAGGCACTTACAGGGCAGATATGTACCATCCTATACTGCATCTCACTTAACACCAGGTGTGACTGCGGTCAAATACCTGCCTTGTTATGCATAAAAAAACTTCTCTCTAGCACTCTTAAATCTAGCAAATTATTTACATAGCTTCATGAGACTAATTTCATATTGAAGACCTTAAGGGCAGGTCTATGGGATGCAATGCAATCATTATATGCCTTCACTATCGAGCAAGAAACCAGTGGTGTTTTATGAGGTCTATTTGAGATACATTAAAAAGTGGAAATATGTGAATAATATTGCTAAAAATATCACAGAAATATGTACGTGTGTATGTAGTGTTACGGACTCTACGCGGTATAGTGGTCTGAGCATCGTATTACCACACAATAACACATGTGGCTAATGTGCAAATATGCAATGTTTTGTCGTTTCGTGGGAAATTCATGAGCAAGATGGATGGGGCTATGCGATGGATGGGAGTAATAAAACTAAAGCGTTGAATATTACAAAATGCTCATGCAGACCATAACATAAGCCATAAACAGAATACGACACTATTTCGTAAGCTTAATTGAGAGAAAACTCAAAAAATTCATTTATTTTTACAAATAGGTTTTTAAAAAGCACTTTTACACGTCCCAATATTAACCCTACCACTGCTTCGAGACAATAAATGGGCCAGTGCTGAAAAGAAGCAGCGCAAGAAACTCAGTCACTATAAGAACTAAGAAGCAGCACAAGAAACTCAGTCACTACTGGAAAGAAAGTAACATAAGTATTTATCACAATGGATGCGTTCACTTTAACCTGACCGCAGACCGCAGAAAGTATCCAGTGTGGCAAAATATTTAAAGGACAATATCTGCTTAATGCAGCTTACATACCAGAGCTGCCGACTCGCCGACACAGTCATCGACTTTTAACATGTTGTCAAAACTCATGGGAGTACAAGAATCCACTTTTATCTTTTGAAATAAAGCCGCCGACAGCCTGGCGGCTTGGCGTCGGCGCTTGGTGTGTAGAGTTCATAAGAATACAGAATTCATAGAAGTAAACTGTCAATCAAGTAAGAACTTTTAGGCCAGGTTGCACCATCTTACTTTAATTTTGACAAACGTCAAAAATCTGTCAAACTCCATACAAAAACAACCGGATAATGTATTGTTACAGTTAAAATAAGGTGGTGCAACTAATGTAAGGATATCGATAATGAAATAGTTCAACATTTTGTGCAATTTGCTCAACACAAACTGGAGTACCAACACCTACCCCAGTATTTTTAATGGTTTAACCCAAACCATTAACCCTAATTATTGCAAGCCTTAATTAAATGTAGCGCCATTACGCTGGCCTCTTCCTGTCAAACTTTGCCCATTGATTTTGCAAAAGGATATTACATTAACGCGCAGTTAGCTATTTACAAGTAGATGTAATTCGTGAAATGGTATCGACACCAATGCTCAAAACACTATTTACATATCTCTGTAGGGATGTGCTTAGTATATCCGATTTTTTATCGATTTATTAATTGGAGCGATTTTTTTTTCTTAATTTTTTATGGCTGACCTGAAGAGTGCCTTAAAATTAAAACAATAAAGATTAAAAATATCGATGTCATTTATTTTTACCGTGTAAAAGTAATATTTTATGGCTGTTTCAGAGACTCTTTGTTATTGTAATAAGCCTTTAACATAATCATCATCTCAGCCATAGGACGTCCACTGCTGAACATAGGCTTCCCCAAATGCTTTCCATATTGCCCAGTTGGTAGCGGCCTGCGTCTAGCGCCTTCCTGCTACCTTTATGATGTCGTCGGTCCACCTTGTGGGTAGACGTCACACGCTGCGTTTTCCGGTACGCGTAATAACATAATACAGTTTTTTTTTTATTAGGACAACCAACTAGACAAACATGCATACAAGAAAATGAATTATTATAACCAAAAATGTTAAAAACTAAATGGTGTCTTAATTAGAGGCTGCCACGGCATGCATCGTGAACAGTTTAATTACAAAATTAAAAACTAACGAACGAAAAGCACTTACGACAAATATATTTATTTGCTGCCGCTGCAAATAAAATTTATTAATTTTGTAGTTAATTTATAATTATTGTAGTAAAACAAGCATCAACTAGTTTTTCGAAACCTTACCAGTTGCAAATGACATGCGTCCAGCACAGAACGCACAAGGCAATCAGTGCAATTATTTTTATTGGTTCTAATTGCGCGTTTGGCTCACAAAAGGGCCAATTTCCTCGGGGTTAGTCTTAACTCTATTGGCTTGTCCTTTTATGGACGTAAGACCTTTTTAACCGGCTTCAAAAAAGGAGGAGGTTCTATGTTTGACTGTATGTATCTTTTTTTGCTAACTAATATACAATTAATATAGTACCGTACCTAGTGAATGAAGAGAGAGTCATAATTGGTAAGACTTTAAAGGCATAATGGTAGTTTTAATCAGTAGTGAACTCTTAAATAAAAATAGAGCACTAAAATACGTGATATTTAGTGAAAAGTTTAACGGGCCACTTGTATTCAGCTAATTTGGAAGTCAGTACGAAGTTCAGCAGTGAGCGGCTTTTGATTAAAATTATGATGATAATGATGAATAGATCTACGATGGATCGCGTAGCCGCACTCTTGCTTACCTAAGCACTTGCAATCTTGTAATTTAGAGTTTTATTATTTGAAAATCAACAGGCTAAGTCCAGATATTCAAAATTATAGTGTAATCTAAAGTGTTAGTTCGACAATCGAGCTGTTATGGCCAGAACGTGCTGAAGGTTCGATTGATAGAGTAGATTATCGTGACTGCATAGGTATAGAGGCGTGGTCTATAATGCTATAAGGGCGGGCAGTAGACAATGCAATTACATAATAACTGCAAGGAAAACGGCCAATCTCTTTTATGTTACTGTAAACACTTGACATTTGAGAATTTCCTAGCAGGTTTGAGTATCGACTGACAGATAACGATAACGTCATTGTTGTAAGAGCGCTACGTTGAAAAGGAATTTAGCTGTGGCCTTGACCTTACACTTTATATCAGTTATGTAAATTTAAATAAAAGTGTTAATATATAAATTTTTTAAACTGCACTGCTTGGGCCACCAAGATACAGGCTATGCCTAGTTTGGGGCCCACTGTTATTTAAATAAATTAATATATTTTAATTTTTTGTCATGTCATACTAAATGTAAAAGGTTGGGGATGATAATTAAAAACACTTAAATAGGCCAGCCAGGCCTAATGGATAAATTCCATCGAATACAAACTCAGCTGCAAAAGTGGATTCAGATCCCGCTAAGGGCAAATATTCAAAATTCAAATACGATGAGTAATAAATTCCACCTACATATTAGAGACTAATATCCAAAATATACATATATAGTACGTAGGTAATGTTTGTAGGTATTAGGTACTCGTATTTTCATACTGGAATCAGCTGGAATCATCATCTCATATCTAATCACTATAGCAGCTCTTGTTGCTATTGAAAACCTATTATTGACGTAGGTAATAGATTTGACGTTTGAGTAGCATTGTCAAAACAACTTGAAATTATTATCTTGTTGCCCTTTTATTTTATCAGCAAATATCATAGAAAATACTTTTTTTTATACTTATATCATTTCATAACAGAACCCCTGTGGCTCTAACCGAATTTAGCTTATACTAAAAGGATGGTATTTAAGCGATCGACTATAAATTCAAATTTAGGGTATCTAAAATACTGATTATAGTGCACTGAAATACCAAATGAGCGAAAGACTGAGAGCGGATAGAAATATTGAAAACGGTGACTTGAAAATATAAATTTGAGTTACGGGTTAATCAGATCGATCAGTATAATCTTAGGCAACAATAATTATGATATTAGAGTAATAATTTTGCAGCTCACACAATATTTAACATCTAGTAAATATTTTATTGCAAAAGTGCTGCGTTACTCTAATCGAAGTGTTTCAAATATTATGTTGAGCAATGAACTAAAGTTGCCACTTGATTTTAGCTATGTTGTGGCACGGTAATACTATCTATACAGTATTCCAACTCGGCCATATTTTTGAAATAAATGTCAACAGTCGCGCGGTACGTCACTGTATGACAACATGCGATAGGGCTGCCCACCTACAGTTCCCAGTTTAATTACATCTGCCTACTTAGAATTTCTATACAGGGTGTTAGGTAAATGGGTATATGAGCCGACACTAGCCCATGTACATGGGCATATAAATGGTATGGTGAAGTCAAAAATTTGATATCATCATTTTAATTTTTTAAATTTTCATACAAAATAAATTTTATAAAATCCGATTTGTATGAAAATTAAAATAATTAAAACGAAGATATCAATTTTCTGACTTCACCATACCATTTATATGCGCATGTTAGCATGGGCTAGTGTCGGCTCATATACCCATTTACCTAACACCCTGTATAGTTTTGTGATTGTATTTTTTTATTTAGTTAGACAAACAAAATACTTTGTAAATGGAATAGGTTAAAAATGTGTGTTGTTTTGTGATTAACTAGTAGATTTAATTTAGTAAAATCTACTTAAATAATTTTGAAACTTTAATAATCATAATGATCTGTTACGTTAATTTCGGGCGGGCGAAGTCGTAGGCAAAAGCTGGTTTAATACAATATAATTTTCATTTCAAATCAAACTGACTGAAAATGTCAATTTGACTAATTTTTGACCAATTTGACCGTAAATGACGGTCAGTCAAATTCAATCAGTTTTGTCATTTTTAACACTTGGCCACCGACGTCCATTCGGCACATTCGCATTCGCGACACCCCCGACTTTTGCATACCGAGCGCATACCGAGATTTGAATTTCGAAAGAAAGTTCTCGTTTCGTCTGTTTATATGAAGTTACAATACTGTATGATATTATTACCGTGGTTGTGGGCTATGGCGGTTTATTTGGTTTTCCTGCGAATCACCTCACTATTTCTGATTCGATCTCGCAGGGAATCTCCGAGTATAGCACATTCCATCGCCTTTTGGGTGACCTTGAGTCTTAATAAGAGGCCCATAATAAAGTTACTAAAAGCTTAAATAATTGTTGTGGGTTGGGGTCTGTACGTTTCTTTTTAATAACTAATTGAATTTTATTTGCCAAAAAAGCTGTTAAAATCAGAAGTAGCTAATGTAGCTATGCTCCCGCATTGCACAGCAGCGTTGTCGCTTTGTAGCTCCTACCCCAGTATGCTATTTTCAAGAGAATATTAAGCCAAAATAGAAAAAATATTACAACAATTGTTTTTATCGATATTATTAATGCAGTACACTTTAAACATCCCAAAATTCTATTTTATGAAGTACCTACTTCATATATTAACTCAAACCGGTTTAATAATCACCCAATTAATGTTTATGTCGTTTACTGAGTATTTCTTTCGCCCAATTTTGTATTTAATTCGGAGCCATAGAATTTTAGGTGCCAGTTTAGATTACCTGTTTACCACTGTTAGTAGCTTAGGTATTTGACGTATTTTTAGTATTCATTCATTTCAGTTCATTTTTCGCAAATATAATTTAGCACCGCTCCACTCCCCATACTAAAATCGTTTTATCAAGTGATATAAGTACGATAAAAATTTAAAAGTACTTATGATATTCATCTTCGGAATTATCTTTCCTCTAAATGAGATATGATAAAAATATTGCTAAGTTATATAACCGAATGATTGCTCTTACTGTCATAACAAAAGTGATCGTGCAACAAAAATGTTTCTCAAAAGGATAGTTCTGTGAGTAGCATAGTTTAAACAATGTTGGGTTGTACCATCTTACTTTAACTATAACTAATGTCTAAAATCTGTCAAACTCTTTACTTTTCTTCTTCTTCTTCTTTTTTTCAAACTTTTGTGTTTTGTATTACATCGTTAAAGTTAGGTACCTAGTGCAATTCAGCTTTAGTTTTCTTGAAGTTTTGTCAAAATCCGTTATATCTAATATGTGAGCCATACATATCGATCTTCACTCAGTCCAGAAAATATTTTACAGATCCTTGTTTTGTTTCCACGTGGTGTTGGGAAAAACACCTGAAATTCGAGAAGATGTAAGGAAATTCCCTGACGGTTTCCTGTTTGGTGTTGCGTCCGCTTCGTACCAGGTGGAAGGGGCTTGGGATGAAGATGGTGAGTATGATTTGGAGGCTCAAGAAACATTTAAGTACCTATTCTTTGTACTCCCTGCAGTCAACTCTGCATACAAAAGAATCTTTTGAAAATTATTTTTTTATTTTGTTAATTGTCTTTATATTTTCTTCATAGGTAAATCGGAGAGTATCTGGGATCATGACACTCACAAGATACCCAGCCCCATCGATGATATGTCTACAGGAGACATCGCGGACGACTCATATCATTTATACAAACGTGACGTAGAGATGGTCAGAGAAATGGGCGTTGACTTTTACAGAATTTCCCTGTCCTGGACCAGGATCATGCCTACTAGTTTCCCAGACAAAATCAACCAAGCAGGAGTTGACTACTACAACAATTTGATTAATGAACTACTGAAACACAACATTAAACCAATGATTACACTCTTCCACTGGGACATGCCCCAAAAGCTTCAAGAGATGGGGGGATGGACAAATCCCAATATTGTTGACTGGTACGGCGACTACGTACGGACTGCCTACGAACTGTTCGGAGACAGGGTTAAATATTGGATCACCATCAACGAGCCCACTCAAATTTGCCTTTATGGCTATGGATTAAATTTGTTAGCGCCTAGGCTTAATATTCCTGGTGTGGCTGATTATTTGTGCTCTAAAAATTTACTATTAGCTCACGCACGGGCCTACCATATCTATGATGAAGAATTTAGAGCGTCTCAGGGAGGCAATATATCCATTACACTCAGCGCTCAGTGGTATGAACCTGAGTCTGAATTGTATGCCACTGCTTCAAGAGAATATCTGCAATTTGACGTAAGTGCCTACCTCAGTAATTAATGAATAATGACTTACCGCCCTAACTTATGTTGATTTTTATTTTCTTTTTGAATTTTTAGTCAGGAGTCTATGCTCATCCTATCTTCTCAAAGGAGGGGGATTGGCCTTCAATTGTAAAGGAGAAAGTAGCTCGCAAAAGTGCAGAACAAGGATTTGCCAGATCCCGACTTCCTGACTTTACTCCTGAAGAAATAGAATACGTTCGTGGAACGTCAGATTTCTTCGGACTGAATCATTACTCCAGTTACTTCGTGAATATGGATGAGGACACCATCAATAGCTATGCAGTTCCTTCCCGGGCCGATGATATTGGTGTCAATGTATTCAAACTAAACGAATGGGTTTTATCCGAATTTAGTTCAACTGACGTAAGTTGATTTCTTGTTTTAATTTTGTCATTATGTTTAATGATATTTGTCATCGATATCGCATCCTTTGTAATTATGCATACCATGTGGATTGGACCTGTTCTCTGCGCAATGATTACATTTCTTTCTTTTTTTGCAGTATGTGCCTTGGGGATTCTACAAACTACTAAACTACTTTAGAGAAGAATATGACAACCCCCCTATATTTATAACTGAAAATGGTTTCGGAACTTACTATACTGGGTTGGACGACGACGAACGAGTAACATACTATAGGGGCTACATTGGCGCCGTGCTGGATGCCATTGATGATGGCACTAATATCATTGGGTATACCGCATGGTGTCTCATGGATAACTTCGAATGGACTAAGGGATACACGTGAGTTCTCATTTGAAATAATTCATATGTAATGTTAATAGATAAGAACTACAGCTAGCCTAGGACTCAAAAATAACGGACAGTCTAGGAGTTCTTTAGTTAAAAGCTAGCCGCTTGAAAAACTGGTCTGAAGACTCAATAAGCAGCTAAAAGTTATAGCGATAATCTACCTTAAGTACCTATAAATAACGTCCTTATTCTTCCAGGGTCCGATACGGCATCTACCACGTGGACTTCGAAAGCCCGAACCGCACGCGAACCCCGCGCAAGTCCGCCTTCGTGTATAAGGAGATTGTGCGCACGCGCTCGCTCGACATCGGCTTCGAACCCGACACCTCTGTGATGACTATTGACGAAGGACACTGATGACAAATAAACTACGTTATTATTATATACTTTTACTTTATTTAGAAACTTGAGGGACAGTTAATCATCGTGGTATTAGCATGATTCCTTCAGTCCTGTTAGGTCTCTGTGGTTGTGGGTTAGATGTTTGGGGTTAAATGTTAATGTGATGGCTCCTCGATCTATCACCTAATTAAAAATATTAAGAGATTAAACAAATAAGCTGTACTAACATAGTCTCTAAGATCTGTTACTAACCAAAATATGGACTGCATTGTCTGACAATAAATTATTTTTAATTTTATTTTTTTACTTTATTAATTTATCTCAAGCTAATTTTCAAACCTGAAAAATTCGACAGCCTCGGCGGCAACTGAACTCACAACTTTTCGCTTGCCGGGTACCGTCGCTGCGAGCGTAGACATTGAGCTCGTCGAAATTTTCAAATGTATTTTCGCCTTTAACAAGTATCATTTAATTAATACAGGGTAGGTAGTATCTACCAATTAGATAACTACTAAAACCCTTTCTTTAGTTCGACAATACCTACGCAATTACTAATCCGTGTCACGGAACCGGATACTTTAGATGATTGGTCGTTCTGATCAAAACTTGGACATGCGTCGACATGGCTTGCCGTAAGTGTAATACTTTAGTTGTTAACTAATTGCTACGTCATAATATGATCGATATCACTGATTAAATAATATGTTACAGCTCAGTCGGAAGAAAACGCACGCAGGGTTTTTCGTAAATTATAGCATTGTTACCAATTCATGGTCAAATATAAAACAATAAATTTGTTTTAACGCTATTATCCAATATCAATGACATGTCCTACGTACATGCAAATGAGTTTTAGATTGATTTATTGGATTAATCTAAGTGTTACATTTTCAATGACCTCCGTTAGCTAGTTTATGTTTTAGGCAGTAATTTAAAAAAAGGTTTTGAAAATACAATTATGTTTTTGTAGGAAAATGCCTTACGCATAACCGTCGCTTTAGGCAAACTGACTAGTTGAGAATCGTGTGAGCGGACTCACTCGAATCGTCAAAACCTATAATAAACCTACTGAAACCTTAGCACAATAACGACCGAAAAGGGGATCCCTAGTAAACTATATCTTAACAAATAAATTCCGCACCAACCTAAAAACCTACGGAAAGCGACTCTGTAAATTGGAGTTTGTTCTCTAGTATTGAAAAATGCCAATATAAAGTGGGCTACATCACTCACATCCAACCACACGTTTTAGAGTCAAATTGCTCCTATTACAATTTATAAGAGATCCAAGCAACCGGAAAATTGCAATGGCAAGTAGCAGGACGTAGAACGTTACAAACCTTAAAGCTCAGTAACAGTGCAGCAGCCATTTCACTCAAAGTGTGACAGATTTGACAGGTCAGTCATGCACGTGTCAAGCGATAGTGTTTACCATGCGTTGTTACACTCCACTAGAGCATGTGATACGTAACATTGCATTAAGCACCACGAGCTGTCAGCTTATCTACACTTTTTTTTGTTGAGCGGTTGTTCTAGTTCAATGGAATCCGATCACTGCGACCGATTTGGATATTTTGTAATCTTAGGCTTAAAAATTATATTAACTTGATGAATGATTTTGATGAATTACATTATGTAATTGTTCGTTATACAAAATTAAATTGCATGCCAAAGCTGAAGTTCTGGCAATCGTAATGATCATCATTCATCATTCCCACAACTTACCTTACAAGAGAATGAGGGCTTTTCGTACACAAGATTGCATTGGCATGTACTTCTTCTTCTTATTCGTTACGCTCTTGGCAGAGCGGTCGTGGTCACATTGAGGCGTTGTTCACATCGGCTGTAGAGGCGGATACAACTCTCCGGACGATCTCCCTCCATCTCTCTCTATTGGCAGACTGTCTGGTGCAGTTGACATGTACAGTCAGCTGCAAATAGTTCACTACGACACCAAAATGTACGACGCGTCTTTGTGACATTTGAAGTAAGGTTATGTTGTCAACTTTTTGGCCACTTTGGGTGTCACGAACTATTTGACGATGACTGTACTGAGAAGCTATTGACACCTACTACTCCACTAAATCCTGTTATTTAATTACATACAGTCCGCTTCCATAAATTAATTGTGTTATTTCCAGTTCAGGGGAAATCCTGAATGGAAAACAAAGAATGTGTAATCGTACGTACTCGTACAAACAAACCCGCATGTCGCCGGATTTTGTATAAAAATAGTCGGCGTATGACGGATACTTCGACCTCTGAAGGCCTTGGTGTGAACAAGAATGTGAATTACGACTTTTGTGTGGACTTTCATATCCTGACACCACTTTCATGAAATGCGTAAAATATTTTTTATTTTGTATCTTAATTCGACTAAGATAGAGTTAGTTATAATAACTACTTTAGTAATAGGGGAGAGTTCGGTATATTGTACCGCCGGGTAAATTGTACCACCCCCATATTTCGTAAAGTATTTATTGAATGTCTGTAATTGCAACACTCAGCGATACACAACTAAAATCAATTAATATCGGCCATGTGGTTTTTGCCGTGACAACAAATACGTGTGTTTTATTTTGAAACGTATTTTTTCATTGTTTTCAAGTAACTTTTGACAATACATGTTTAGNTTTTTTTTAGTAAATCATATTTTGAAGTTATAATAGCGTAGTTATGTTTGACTAACAATAAATGAAAGCAAAAGACTGGCAAAGTAGATTAGGTACAAGTGTGCGTTACGATAATTGGAATTACAAAACTTGTACTCAAAATCGTGATAACGTGTAAAACAATATCGATTGTCTATGTTATCAACTACTGTTCCTTTTATTTATCTATTTATTTATTTGAACACCAACAAGGTTACATTGAGGCTTCACAAAAGTAACTATAAAAAAATGACACTTTTTCGTTTCCTAATTTGTTAAGAATGTATCGTATAATATTTTGCCATAGTTTTTTTATAGGCTTGAAATTTATTGAAATCTAATTTAGTAACCCTGTGGTACAAATTATCGAACCGGTTGGCTAAATTGGACCGAAGCTCTGAACTCGTACTTCGTTGATTTGTGCTAAATATACAACAATCATGTTAATTAATATTTATGAAATAGTAAGTTGAATAATGTATCTTTTATTATATACCATGGACATTAGCAAAAACAAAAGAAAACTATGTGTAAAATGGGATTGAAAAAAACTGGTCCAAATTAGCGGACTCTCCCTTAATTAGTAGCAAAGGAAGCTTAAATTGTTAAGAATGTCTATTACCAGTTTTCTTACAGATAAAACTTATGCCCGTTTTCACCATCAATTACCATAGGGGTCACTTAAAAACATTTGATTGATGGTGAAAACGGGCATTGGTTTCTTAGTGACTCTTTACCCGACTGCGCGAGGTGGGTTACTTGCCTAGCTATTCAGTTACTTCTTCCAACGAGTCGTTTATTAGTACCTAATTGTTCTTACTGTCTTTAGTTTCAACGTCAGCTATTTCTATATAAATCTGTCATGATTAGTCGCTAACTCATGGACTTATAGTAATTTAACAAATAATTGTATAATTTAAAATTTCACGCCACTTCAAAAAGATAAGGTGCATAGCTTACCTACTATGAACATTGTACAAAATACTTAATGAATTCAACGTGGGTACGCTTATTAGCAAATATCCGGGTGACCTCAAGTCACTCAAGTCGGCCTTCCACGCTGGACACTTTCTACCAGTCAACAAAATGTAGTGTACTTACTACAATAAATTACTTACTGTTAGATACATTATTTTTGTTTGAATTTAATTTAAATCTGATATACTTAGAAAATTATTATTATGAATAACGAGATTTTGCCCGCGATTTCGAGTCAAAAATTACTTTAATGGGTTTATTTGGTTTTGAACTTATTAATTTTGTTATGTTGTAAGCTTTTATCGCGCTATTTTATGAATTTTATTCGATAAGCCCATACATTTATCGTCTAAATTGATCGTTAAGATTTTATTACGGCGCGCATCCTAGCCTAGCAGGCCGCCGTCCTACCTTCGTACTCCTAGCATTTCAGCATTAAAGCATCTGTAAAGTCAATTCTTATATATATATTTTATTTTATTTATTATTGAGTACCAACCAAACTTATTTCTTTCTGCCAATGTAGTGTGAAAAATATTGATATAATGTTATCAATAGAACCTGATAGAACATGGGTGTTTCAGTTCTATTGATTTTTCATGGATTCAGTGGAGTTATGGCACGTAAGCAAGTTTCAAGACACCCACCGGGTTGTCCAATGTTCAACAACCCACTCGACACTCGATGCCCGCTCAATTTCGAAGTGTTCTTATTACTATTAGTATACAATGTTATGAAATATAACACATTCGTGACGGAAATGTGTCGTTTGCGTCAGATTAGGTCAACCTGCGGAAAATGTAACATTCAACACTTAGTTTTGTAATCAGATGTAATTTTATGTGATTTAAATAACTATAGGCGGTAGTGATATATTTCTCAGTAATCATGGTGTAAGAAATCGCAATACATGCAATTACTGGTTATAATAAATGACATAAACTATTTACTGTTTAGAAATGGATAAATTCGTAGTAAACAGGGTGTGAAACCAAACTTGCGTTTAAAGCAATTAACATGACACGGTTTTGAGGTGAATAAGTGATTTGGGAACATCTTTTTTCCTACATTGCATGTAATAATATAACCGAGTTATAGGGAACTCCAATTTCATATTCCGTGGGTAGAGTTTATTAATTAAGCACTGAAATATTGATACAGCTTGATTGGGCTTTATGCAGTTAACCAAATTACTTTGAAATTCGTATTCGGGCCATGTTTTTTAAAATTGTTCTGCCTCATGAAGCGCTTATTAAAATATAACAAGCAGATTTTATTTACAACTTTCATACGCGACAGCACATCAAGGTAATCACTGTTACTCCTTATGTCAGTTGTAATAGATATTAGTTTGCAACAAATAAGTTGTTCAAGTTATTTTCAAACTTTTTGTGATGTAAGAAAGAAGTAAGTCAAAAGACTTGTGTAAATATTAAAGCTAAATTAATTTTATGCAAATATTTTAAAGCATGTCAGACTCATTATTCACGCACGTGTAACTTTTATTAAGGTTCTTTTTTGGAAGCTGAAACGGAAAATAAAACCTGAAACAAATTACTGCATCTAAATCTATACTACTCGTACTCTTTTAAAGCTGAAGAGTTTATTTCAACGTGCTAATTTCAGGAACAACTCTGGTCCGAAAAGAACAAAAAAAGGATTTTTGTGTTGGATAGTTCTTTTATCGAGAAAGGCTATTATAACATCATGCTACGACCAATAGAAGCGGAGTGTCAGTGAAAATGTTATGGGAAAAAAATACATGACGAAGTCGCGGGCACAACTAAATGTTGTAAACGACTGTTATTTACGTCATGCAAAATAGAGTTAAACCTCTGTTTATTTCAATCGATACAAAGTTCACACATGACATGTCTGTCAGATTAGCTCATAACGCAATATCGTATGTCATTCACGACTGCAGTACCGCAACGAAATTATGCACCGTGACTAAATCTGTTTTAGTACTAATCGCACGGTAATTGGCGGTTGATGCATGGTCGCGTTTGACGTGCATGTGCGCAGCCGTATTACTCTTTAGGGCTGATTAAGTACCACTACATGAGCTAGTAGCAATACGGTAGGAGTTGAAGTCACTTAAGACTTATTAGGTAGAATGTAGAGGAGTTTGCAATTAACAATTGAAACTTTGTGGTAATAATAAACACTGGCATCTTATTTAAGTAACATACAGGGCAAAAGTTCAAAGTTGCAGGAATTGTTAGTTTTGACCGCTGATTATTTCATGACGCCCTCTTTGATCCTACAGTAAAAGTTGCTGTAGTCACCAGTGTAACCTTTTTTAGCTCCTGCCGTAAAACACTATTCTCAACTTATAAATCTTCACTTGTCATTTGCCTCAAACTACTTATCTTTAAAGCAGGTTTTTATCAGTCAATATTGAAGAATGAAATACATAATACTTACTGAATTAATGATGCAAATTAACGTCAGAAAAGTATTTCAACAATGATTATGACCACAGGGTATCATACCAAACCGCGAGATAACAGAAGTAAAAGTCACTGAGTCGAATTTTAATTAATCGAACGAATCCAAGGGCAAAGCTATGACTCGACTTCTCTTTGTGCGCCGACAATCGATTGAATAACTCTATCATATTGCACTGTGCTGATATCATAGAGACAAAGCGGCCTAAATGACTTATGAACTTTAGTCGTGATTGCTATTGATTATTTTTATCGTTACATTATTGGCAGGTAAAGGTGGTTACTCACTACGGACCTTAGAAGCCTGATGTAGCAAGTGAATATATTTTTAGACTACTGGGGAAACCACCCACAAGGTGGACCGACAACATCAAAAAGGTAGCAAGAAGGCGCTGGACGCAGGCTGCTACCAACCGGGCAACATGGAAAGCATTGGGGAGGCCTATGTTCAGCAGTGGATGTAATATGGCCGAGATGATGAAGATGATGATACTGGGGAAATTAACTAACCCTACAGATAAGAAAATATTAACAGACAATCCATGATAAGAGCCAAAGGGTCACCAAGATAAAATGTAGGAAAAAATTGTTACCAAACCTCTTCCTTATCACTGGCAAGCACGGACTAAAGAAGTTTATTTAGTAGTCTGGTTAAGGTCTATTTAGAATTAATGAGCGAGACGAATGTTCATTAAGAACTATTAATTACAATTAAGCTAGTTTATATCATTTTTGAATAATCGATAAATAACCAGCAAATATCGACATGACGGCTCGCTATTTCAAATAAAAAGGCAAGAGATTATTAAGAGCAACCTTTAATGAAACATTAAAATTAATGCGTAATCTTAAGTATTTTTCGTAACAAAACCTGAGGCCCATGAAAGGACTTGGTCTGCAATACCATAACTAAATTATTTCGCGATATACCGCTGGGTGCCAAAACGACTCGTCGTTTCGTCAAAACTTCACGCTTATTGTCGCGCGCTAGGCGCAAACCGTATCAAGGCCGATACAAAGAAGGCGGAATCGAGTAAAATGTAGCAATCGTTACGTAAATCGAGTGAGAAAGCGCGTGTGAGTTTTGGAAGCTGTTTAGGCATGGTGCGCATTGGCAAATAATGCTTATTAAGATTAATTTTGATTGACGCAATTCGTTTTAAGGCGGTGAATGGCTCGGTGGAATAATTCGGTTGATGACAGTTTCAGAAAGTAGGAATTTTTATGTTGACTATTTCTCAGTCAATGCTTTGATTTTAAACTTAAATAATTAATTGTTAGATTTTCTGCATTTATAATTCTATACGTATTATAGTTTATTAGTTCACGACAGAAGCAATTAAATGATTGAGTACTTATAACTAATGATTATTGATGGTTATGACTTTTAAAGAAAAGACTGCCTCTTTTTAATTTAATTAGATTGATTGCCTTAAGTGAAAATGGTGCCCACACGATATTTTTCACCAGACGACTGTTTTAAAATTAGCTACCTATTAATTTGTACTCTTGCTAGTAACTTATTTTTATATTTAATCGTTTAATTAGTACTGTCAATCAACTCTACATTAAAGCAAAGTTTTATTCAGGTTATTTCTTACCAATTTTTAATTAATATTAGGTAACAGTATGTCCATAACTTAATCCGGATAGCGACACGACCACGAGCGAGATAAGAACACAATGTGAGCGAATTCGTTCGTAGTCTGCGCGGATGTATAATTGTCTCAATTGCGTGCGCGGACGCAGCCTCGCGATGGAAAAAGTTTATGCATGCGCCACAACGAAGACATCGTACAGTAGAACTATTCGGCCAAAATTACTTAAATTATATGAGCCATATGTCAAATATCTGCTTAGGTATCTTTAGGGTAAATCTGGGGAAGATTAGAAAATAAATAAAATAAAATAAATATCTTTGGACAATTCAGCGCCATCTAGCCCCAATCCGCAAAGTAAGCCATTAATATACTTTATATACTTTTTAAATACATACATAATATACATCGTAGTAACACCCATACCCGTCACAGAAATTAAAATTCATCATTTCAATTTCTGCCCGGCTGGGATTCGAACCCGGGATCTCTCGGCATAGTAGTCCGTTCTGAACCACTACACCAAACGGCCGCCAGCAAGCAAGACATAGTAAACTAATAACACGGTCTTAGATCATGTGATATCAAATATTGATTTTCGTTCGTTTTTGCTCTTTTATTAGGTATTTCAAGAATTGTAAATTAGAAGCAAGAAAAGTTAGAGCAAAAACAAACGAAAATAACTAATATTGAAATTTAATTTGGTTGCAGACGCTTTTTTGTATTCTTGATACATAATAATTTCTGCTGATTGTAACCCTACAACCAAAGAAACCACAGAAAATGCGTCAGACAAATGTAGTTCAGACTTTATTAGACAAGGACTCATAATAATTATTCTAACTAGTATCTCAGGGAAGTTGACCATTCACTCACAAGTAACTGTGACCAAAATGAATCATTTGTCTTTTTGACGGCCACCAAGACATTAATGTCTTGATCAAACTCGAAGTTACAATTAATAGTACACTTCGAACTAACAATTAAAACAGCAGGTGGCAATGGTAAGATTAATATTATTTTTTGTAACCTAAGGGTATAATAAAAATCATAACAAATTTAAATATAGTCGTCAAAATAATATAAATAGATCTGAAGCAGACTCCATGTTCAATTTATGACTTAATTGTCATATGAATTCAGTGTGTAAAATACAACGCAAAAAGTAATTGACCCATACATTGTATAACATCTTTAAGGAAAAAATCTGAAGACAACTAAAAAAATATAAAATTGGGTTGCATTGTTTACCACAGAGGCCGTCAAAATTACATGACTATGCTATTTTCACGGTCAATGCCCACAAACAAGAGTCAAACCATCGTAACTTGCACATCTTTTCACTCTCCATGGGTGTGGTAGCCCATAAATCACATAACTTCCTCTAGATTGCGTTACAAAGTTAAAAGCTACACTAAGTCAGGGTCAAATATTAATTGTAGGTCAGACTCATGATAGGTCAAATAATAATATGAAAAAAGACAAAAGCTGGTTTTACCTATTCGATAAATTGAACTGGTTAGTTACGGTTAATAACTTTTAATGGGCAATTAAGGTAAAAAGTAATTAGAATTTTAAAAAACTTTTCTAGCATTTGACGTCATCACTCAGCATAATACGTCAATTTGTCTCTAAGAGAGAGAAGTTGGGATTATTGTTGTCAATAGAATTGTAGCTCTAATATCGCATTACATAAGAATCAAGTTAATGTAACACCAGTAACACCAAGTCAACTAAACTTAAAAGGAAAAACAATTGAGATAAAAAGAAAAAAATCAGCAAAACAAAAGTGTTTTTAAAAGCATTTGAAGCAATTAAATTACTTACTTTTTTCATAACTTTCGTAGCACAATGTCTCGATAAAATAAAAACATTTCTTGTGATCAAATTAAGTCAATGTGCTGATTTGCCAATGTTTTTGATAATAGGAAAACTTTTACTTGCAATAAAATTAAGTTAATGTGTTGATTTTGCAAAGTACCAAAATCTTAATTGGCTGAATACATAATTAATTAATTATGTTTACGACACGTGCCTAACGTTTGTCTAACGCGTCCAAATATTTGTATCGATCTTTCTACCCGTTATAGAATTTTTACTAATGTATTTCCAATTTATTTATAATCTGTAAAAAGTAATGTAATGTAAACAAGCCCAAGTTTTTCTGAAGAACATAGTTATTATGCATTTATGTAGGATATTAAATAGATGACTATGTCCTTAATAAGGACATGAAGGGGTTTCCATCTGACTTCTGGTGTAAGAATCTACCTCATTAATGACATTCAATTTCAAAATCACTTCGCTTCTACTTTTTTTGTACAATTGCGAGATAGAATCTGTCACGATGTTACCTTGTTCATTGGGGCAGTAGGTGTGCGTTACCTATCGATAACGATCGTTACATTGTCTACGTACCCGTTTATACAGGGTGTACCAAAAATTTCGTGCTAATACTTAAGGGCCTTGCCACACTAGCGGTTTGGAAGCGGAGCGGCGCCGCGGCTGCAGCGTCTCCGCCGCGGACACGCGGCATACCGCGCCGCGCCAACCGCTCCGCGTTGAAACCGCTTGTAATCCGCCAGTGTGGCAAGGCTATAAGGAGATGATAGAAATGAGCCGATATTTTTCATATTCTTGTCAAATATTCTCGAAGAATATCTGCTCGTTTGTACACACAGCAACTAGAAATAGGCTCAAAATTGGGGATTTTTAGAAACATGAAAAATAATCGTACTTCTGAAAAGTTTTTTTTTTGTAGGTGATTTGTAGATGATTTTAGTAGATCCATTAGTCTCTCATCTACTGAGTTTGGCACACATTTTTTGGGACAACCTGTATGAATGGTGGGCAGTGAGTAGGCAGTCTTTTGTTTTTCAAGACACCAATCGACACCCGTTTTGTTGCATAACAAAGTGCTAGGAAGGTCGTGCACGCTTTATGGTAATAAAGTAACCTGTTGCGGGTCCGGCCTGGCTGCAGATAAATCTCGTGAAAGATCGGAATTAATTATCAGGCGGCTACAATTCAAAATGGATTGCGGATAATCTGAGCCTTAGAGGGCAGTAAAAATAAATAAAATAGTACGTTTTGATTGATGAAAATATTGAGATCTTGCATGATTAGATATCATTTGGTCTAAATTATACTTACTTTGGGCCTACTAGATCAAACTGAGGGTATCAGTAAAACCCGAAAACGACGCGGCATTATTTTAAAATGAAAGTTATGCAATTAACAGCTCACGCGCTAAAACGTTCTATGGACTGTTATAGTACCAGATTTTGCTACTCCTATCAAGTTTTTGTTTCAAAATCTCATCACCTATTACCATTAAAACCCTGCAGTGTTTAGTTTCACGTGATGTTGTTTGTAAATTAAGCGTCAAATAGTTCGTTACACCCAAAGTGGCCAAAAAGATGACATCACAACCTCATTCCAATTTATTGTAATACCTATGTCCTATACTAATAGACGTGTTGCGGACTATTTGGCTACTTTGGGTGTCACGAACTATAATATGACGCTGACTGCACCAAAGCATCATAGGTACTTGAACGTTGAAAGCTATGCATTCAACGCCGGCAACTGCATTTTTAAACGTAGTCCGATTGCACTTTCGCAGCTGCCTGCCGGCGATTTTTGATTTGAATTTGAATTCAAACTAACAGCAAGCACCTAAAAAGACCCACCGCTGATAGCCGTCGAAGTGCAGTTTGCAACACGTAATAACAAAAAGATCATAATCATAATCATAATCATTTATTTATTGCTTCATAAGTGTACATAGGTGGTGATCTTAAACTTAGTCTCAACTTATGACCCTGTAAGGGTGTTGCAAATCTTGTATCGTAGGTACATTACTAAATATTCTACAATAGTTAGTAATAATTATTAATATTGATAAATTATAAAATTAATTAGTTTACATAATTTTACATTACAATTAAAATACAATAATGTTTCTCCATACCTATTCATACATAATTTTCATCATCGCATCCTACTCAAATTATAGAACTCCTGAATACTATAAAGACATTTTGATATAAGGAACTCTTTTAGCTTGGCCAAGAATAATGAGTCTTTTTCAATATTTTTTAAATAGGTAGGCAGTTTATTATAGACTACTATGGACATGTGGTAGACTCCTGATCTTACCAGGTGAAGCTTAGTGTCGGGTAATGCTAATCTATCTTTGTATCTTAAGTTACGGGGTGCTGAATATTGTTCTTTTGCTTGGGAGTAAATAATTTTATTCTCTCTGACAAATTTACATAGACCTAGGATATAAATTGATGTTAGTGTTAATATTTTTAGTGATGTGAAGTGCTTTCTACAGCTTTCAGTTTCAGTTATGTTTACTATTATTCTAACACAGTTTTTTTGTAGAATGAAAAGGTCCTTGGCATCTGTGCTATTCCCCCAGATAAAACTCCTTTGAAAATACCGACGTTTATTCAAAAGACCCGCAACTCGCGTCGGGTTTCGATAATGAGAAAAACACAGCCTTATTGTTCCTGTATTGCATTAAAATAAAATAAGTAAGGGCCCTTTCCCTCGGCAATCCAGTTTTACGGGAACCAGTAAGGATCCCCAAAAACTGAACTGTCGTGTGAACACACTAGTGTGTATTTGAAATTTGAATTCAAAATTCGAAAGGATTGAGTTTTTGCGGGACATGCCAAACGGGATGTTTGTGTGATTGTTGTTATTAAAACACGTATAAAATAAACGGGATCCTGCAAAATACGAGGAAAGAGGCCTAATATGGCAAATTTCACTGAAACAGCCTGTAGTTTATTCTAAAACCTTATTAATGCGCGAAGTAGTTCATTTAAATTCGAATAAAAAACAGTCGCTTATCTATCAACATGTCTGAACAACATGTCATGTCTTGTTAAGGTAATTAATCCAAAATACCTACATGTGGTACGTTGCTAACTGAAAAACAATTAAATAGATATACACGTCATAGAAAAGGTAACATTTTCGTTCTAAACTCGCCTTATTACAAATACATTAAAGAATACAATGTTTAGCTATACCTGGTTCTCCTTTAATTCGTCTTACATTTTTATGCCTTCGTCAGAACGGCATAGTCTATACACCTCTCATTGTCTATGTAATCAAAATGTTTCAAGTAATTAAAGACACGAGCATGAGAAAAAACATTATTTGCGCTCTTGTCTCGTCTGAAACAATTCAAACAATACACTTTTTTCTAACTTTCTTCTATCAATAACATGACTTTTTTGTGTTTCTGTGCAATTAATTCCCACAGAACTAAAGTAGCGATAAAAAGTGAATGTTTTCTGTAATGAATTTTGTAGATACAGTCAGTATCAAATAGTTCGTGACAGCCAAAGTAGCCAAAAAGTTTGCAACACGTCTTTGTTTTCACACAACTTTTCCGTTTTCAACTTTTTGACCACTTTGGGTGTCAGGAACTATTTGACCCTGACTGTACATAGTTCATTGTCAGTGGAAGAAATTGGTTTGCTTTACATGATAATAGCTGAAGAATTAACTATACATTATGCAACCATTTTCCTGAAACAGGGCAGCTCATTAGCAAAAGTGGAAAAATAATAAACCTTGTACAGCGTTAAAATAAGTAGAAATAAGAATTAAAAAAAATTTAGAGCTACTGAATTCATTTCATTTTTTGTTCCAAGTTTTTATACTACCTACACACAGATCACTAATCTGAATCTTGATATTAAAACAATTTGTTCTATAGAACCAATAGAGTTATAATTTTAGCTTGCAGTTGATGAATACGAACTTATGACAACTACTTGTACCTACATGTTAATTGTCATTCTTATATGAGCGATTGGTATCGAAATAAATTTTTTGTTGCATTCTGTGCATATCAGTTCCTAGGCGTAGTCATGTGACCAGTTAAAATTATTTTTACTTTGTAGTTGCAACAAAGTTCAGAACCATTGGGTATGGATTTTTGAACAATTACCAGCACGTCGTTCATCGTTACAGCGAAATATTATGACGTCCACTACTTGACAAATGATTTCCATACCGACCGGTCATGCGCTGCCCGCATCCAGGGTAAGTTCTTCCCGCGTCCTTCACCAGATCGTCGGTCCACCTAGACTATTTTATGTTTGTTGTAAAGTAAAAAAAATCTTCTTCTTCTTCGAAGTAGAGAAAATTAAAACTACATAAGTAAGATGCCCAAACGTTTTGAAATGATAAAATAAACTGCACAAAATATTTAATTTATTTCAAACCTAGCATATTTGAATCATCTGTAAGATTATTTGGAAGTCATGAATGTACCACAATCTCCATATTTTAATCTCAGATTTAAATTGTCTATTCAATTACAGAGCAATTATATCATTACTTTTATAAAGGCGATAATACTTTAAGCTTTATTATTTAAGACAAGTAAAGTGTGAGAGCAGTCTCATACAACAATCGCTCTTTGTCTCGTTAATAATTACTTGGTACTGCTACTTAGTATTACACAATTTGGAGATAAAGTCCAAAATGAAAGTGAAACTTGGTTACTGAAATACATTTGACGTGTTCACGTAAAGGCGTGGATTCGGAAGAGCATGGCTCAGTACACTCAACTTTAAAACATATTTTCCGCCGTTATTCTTTAATTAAAAAAACTTCAAATGAATTTGAATGATACGAAACTATATTTTTCATTTACGCCCTATGGAAAGTTACCTTGCTGTAATCCTAAAATTTATATTAAAAACAAGATAAGCATTAAAATATGCTTTATTTTAAATTAGTTTTAAATTAGTTCAATTAATAAAAAAAACTATAACTTTCCACTAAACGATCGTCAATGCGATATTTTGTTTGAAACTAACTTATTTAGCCCACAAATATGCGTGTTCCACTAAATAATGAATTCCTAGGCAGTTCCAATAAGCTGCAGGTTTCCTACGCAGAATGAAATATTTCACTCAAGACCAAGCCTTTACTGTGAAATGCTTTATCACTTTACCCTAATCATTGCAAACATAAATCCCATTCTAAGCAACATGGCTTCTAAACACTTAGCTGAAAAGCCGTGAAAGTGGTGCTAGGTTTTATCCAAAACTAGCTGCTACCTGCGGTTTTACCCGCATAATTTTAATTCCAGTAAAAAGTGGACATTTTAAAATTAGCGCTGCTGTAATAATATGCTTTTTAACATAACATAAAAAACGTGTTTTGAATGTAACTCCTGAAACAAGCACTTAAAACAATTGACCCACGATGACTAAGCAACTTATTTAGTACTAAATTGCAGCTGTTAGACCAGTTACATTCCACGACTTTTTGGAGTTATACAAACAATTTCGAAATCAATAACATGCTCACAAATTGCCTGTACGCGGCAAACGCACAATTATGGAGATGCACGAAATAATGCATTGCGACTGAATAGCAGCTACCGTAGTTGAGCACATTACTTGGCGCTAAGTACTGCCGAGTAAAGTCTTGTCATTCGTGAGGGCTTTCAACGATGGCAAGGCTATCGTATTTTCTCGCTAGTTGGCGCCACTAGCAAGAATTCTTAGTCTTGCAGAACCTATAAAGCATCCTAAGAATGATTCAATAGAGGCATCTTCGTACGTTTGTGGACAAAGGCCTCCCCCAAGGATTTCCCTCATCCAGGCACCTCCCGCGACCCTCGTAATCTCACCTTTGGCCAATGGGGAGAGATTGGGATCAATTAAAAAACGTAGTTCTACGACTTAGTGTCACGAAGAAGTGACTCACAGACTTACGATTCCTCCACTGTCCTATCTATGAAAAGAAAACCTATTAATCACAACAAAGCCACATTGTAAAGCAGTCCTGCGCAGGCGCCGCGATAGCATCAAAGGAAGGCGCGTGGTAGGCGGGCGCTAACAGCGAAAATGGAGTCTTATCTGAAGCATGATTGTTAAGGAAGCGAGAACTGTTCACAATTTACTACCACTGTGTCACATTGAACCTTATGTATTACTTACTGGGTTCTTTACATTAAGTGAAATGACCTTTTTAGGTGAAATATTGCATGACCCGACATAATATTTTACCCTTTTATGTAGAAGAAGGTAAATAACTATTTTTAACTGAAAATGCCATCGTACCTACAATTTGGTGGTAATATTGGAACTCTAATTAAATATTAGTTACTAACCTCCATCAGTCTCTTTTTTCAGGCACCTTACCTAACCCTACAAACTGCTGGTGGTAAGTAGTCAAATTAATCAACAGGTTATCCTACGACTCCACAGGTAGCTTTAAGTGTAACAAATTGACAACAGCAACAGAAAAGCACTCTACGGGAGGGCTACGCGTCGTGTGGTTCTAACGATAACACTTTAAACTTTTATATTATTATGTGAAAAACTGAAAACATAAGTTAGGGTTGACACTGACAGACAATACGAAAAGATTAACATCTAAGTATAAGTATTATTATTTGTTTTATTACTACTTACTATAAGATATTTTATGATTTTTGAACTAAATGCAGATTTATGGATACTGATAAAATATTTACTTTGCCTGACCTCGTAGGTAAATGAAACCGTGATTGCATATAAATTCGATTAAATCAAATATTTAACCACAATGTAACATTGAATAATTGTAATCAGATACAAATAAAAAAACTATCACAAAAAAGTGAAATCGAGAATTTGAAAGGCAGCTCACGCCATCTCTTGGCGCGTAACTAAACTGCTAGCTATTGTTGTAATTTTAAAATCTATTCCAAGGAGAGTTAAAAAATTGCATGAGTAGAGAAATCGATGGAAAAAAAATTAAAGAAAAAAACAAGTTGAGTTACGTACCGAGTTGCTCCATTTTATGAGTTTCACGAATAATTCCGATTTCTACTATTAGATGGCGTTTTAAACTATTTTTGAAGCCACGAGAAATTAAGTGATTCAATTGTTTTTGTTTTTTTTTTATTAAACGTGTAAATAAGAACTAATTAAAACATGATTCTAAAACCTTGACGCTTTAGTATCTATCACCAGATTAACTTGTATTAATTGATCTGAAAACTAAGCCTTGTTACCTCACTGTTCCTAATGGCTATGTCTGTTCCTAAGCGTTCCTTTATATAAATTGCTATAATTATAAAAAAACGCGGCATTACATTCCAACTAAAAGCGTCGAATGTGAAACAATACATAGCATTACCAACAAAAGCATAAGGAAATCAATATGGGAACATTAGTTACAAAGTAATGAGAGAATTGCAGTCGGATTAAATTAATTGCGGATCTATTTTCAGAATCAATATCTAAGCATTTTTTAACAAACATTTCTTTGTTGGTTGGTTGGTAATTGGCTATCAAAAGCACTATACATGAAGCTTGTAAGTTTAAAAATGAAAAAAAAATTGTAGCGTATCACATAATAGTAATTATAGAAAACTCTGGCTAACCTTATTTTAAGGTTTTCCTTTAGTTCTTAGTTAAAAGTATAGATCTGTGGACTGAAAACCATATTGTACAAAAAATAGTTGTTTTTTTTAATACTTAATAATTATAGTGATTGTACTACAACAAACAAAACTGCAGTCCACCAGTGAGAGGCAGGTGGAAGTGGAAAGGAACTACTAATGTCAACGACTGACTTTTAGTTAACCTCTCGATGTTTAATGGACTGGCCTGCGGGCAGATTTATAAGTTCACCCATTTATGGGGTAATTTTATGGCGTTCTGGCTGTTTTGATAGACCATAACTGGCAAGTCGTGAGAAATTGGGAAAAATCGGGGTAATAACCTCAGGCAGAACTGTATAATGGAAAAAGAACTGCTTCTGTGGATCAATCAATACGAGTATGTTTACACACATCTAAGTGTGACTTTACTGAAGTAATCTGAAAATCGCCACTTTCAAAACTCGTGCATCATCATCATCATTTCAACCATAGGACGCCTGAACATAGGCCTCCCCCAATGATTTCCACCGGTTGGTAGCGGCCTGCTACCACCTTGTGGGTGGACGTCCTACGCAGAGCCTTTTTGCCTTTCTTACGTAAATGAAAATCTGTATTATATACTATTTAAGTAGCAGGCCGCTACCAATCGATCAACATGGAAAGCATTGGGGGAGGCCTATGTTCAGCAATGGACGTCCTATGGCTGAAATGATGATGATACTATTTCAGTATGTTGTAACAGAACAATTAGGAGAGTATGCCCAAAACAGCATTGTTATTCTTTATAGGGTTGTTTTCCTGTAATTTAATATAATGTGTAATTTTTTCATAAATTGGCTAATTATATAGCAGGCGGCATTAAAGATTGGCTACCACTGACTTCCCATACCCACGGTCACGACTGTGAACTACATAATCAAATTGTATCGATAACAGGTCAAACCCGGACCAGGCGGCTTGATAACGCTACAATACGATAATAAATGGTTATTTCGTGGGTGCCGACATTTTCCGCACCTGTCCGGTGAGGTCATTCAAATCACCGCTCTTGTTAATCAATCGTTAATCCGAAAACATTGTTTGGACTAGTGATGTGAGGCAGTAGTCCAGTTAGAGCGCCCGAATAGCACCTGCACGAGCAACATGTCTTTATTCATATTTATTTATACATTTTTGTCCACAAACAACATCTACAACACAGCAGCCGAGTGCTGGCTGATAATGTATTTGTTGGACAGGACGTTGACAAAAATGAAGTTTTTCACCTCAAAAGTACCAGCAACGGAACTTTACAATTAGTGCTATTTCGGTGTACTTTTTTCGGGACTAAGTACCGAGAAGAACACTTCAAAAATGTATTTATAAAAATAAATCCACTGAAATAAATTGGTTGTTATTCATGGAGTAGGCTAAATTCTGTTCGTGCATGTTCTATTTGGGCAGGTGCTCTAAATTGATGATTAAGAAAACTTTTTTCGAGAAAAATGCAGCTCTTAATTTTAGTCTTTATGATTGAGTAATGAGTTCATAAAAATCTTGAGAAATGAGCACATGACGACAACACAGTTACGGCACAAAATGTGACGGAAATACTTGCCGTGCCTATCTGTCTTAAGACGTTTTGTTGAAAGTTGTGAGTGACCTACCTATTCTTTCCCATAGTTGTGAAAAATTGTAATACGTTTTTATAGAAATGTAGCAAACCTACTTACTTTATTATTAAGATATTGTATGAAAAAAATAATTACAAGTTAATAATAAATTATTATGAACATGATGTCAGCAAAAACGTGTAACATTCAATTAGCGGTACGTGTGTGAAACGCTTTTCAATTACTACACAAAGAATTAAACACCACGCGTGAAAATATCCGCTTAATTCTTCAAACGTGTCATTTAGTATTAATTGTTCGATTCTAGACTAAACAAAGACATTCGCGGAATTCTAAGGCTACTGCCGGATACTCGCGACACTCTCACTCGGGCGATGACGGAACGCCGCGGAGGTTTTAGTGGGTATACCCCGTTCTTTTCAGGACGGAGTAGCGCCTTTTTCAGAGGAATCCCACACACCACCCTGTCCTGTCCCCGGCGCAAAGTATTATCTCCGTGTCAAAAAACGGAGCAAAGACATGCTGAGTGGGCACATCACTATTGCTCGGCCTTTGCCCCACCATTGTTCTACGTTGCCACCAATATGCGTCGTTGAGCCGTAACCTTACCGAAATTAAGAGCACGACATTCGGCACGGCACGGTGACGGCAGCACGTTTCCATTGTCTGTGGAAAATAAATTAGTTAATTAATACTTTTTATACGAGTATTATGTCGGCCGTTTGGTGTAGTGGTTTGAAACGGACTACTATTCCGGGGGTAGCGGGTTCGATTCCCGCACAGTACAAACATTTGTGTGCATGAACATATTTGTTTGTATTGGACTGGGTGTTTTCTATGTATAATAAGTATGTATTTACAAAAAAAAGTATTTAAGTATGTTTATATCCGTTGTCTAGTACCCATAGTACAAGCTTTGCTTAGTTTGGGACTAGAAGCGCAGTGTAAAATGTCTAAGAATATTAAGGATATTATATTGAAATGAAATTAAATCACTTTATTCGTCATTACGTGATATACATGAAAACGTTAATGCAATTGTTTTTCAAAGCTTAAGGTGGCCGCCCATCAGACCACCAGTGGCTTGATTTAACAGTACGAGTATTCAAAAAGACGTCAGCAATCTGTGAAGTAATTATAATTATGTATGGTATGTTAATTAAGAGAGCCTCCTTTAACCCGTAACACTACATCTTTTGTTTACGGCGCCCACTGTGACTAAGAAACAGAAACAAATAAAACAAAACTGCCATCTTAAACAGATATGCCATGTTACCATTGTGCCAGTAGCTGGGCAGTGGTTGTTACTTTCTTCTGTCTCTTTACAAAATTGCGTTACAGTAGAACACATTATGATACCTAACCTCTCTCCAAGAGTCTCCTCTCCATAGGAATGCCACTCCAATTATTGTTCCCCAACAGTAGTAGGGTAATGGACACGTGCACCCGCCCAGATCCGCGGTCAACTATCTGCAGCGTGAGATCTAATAGTCTGCTATTCACCTTGAAGCAGCGGCCACCCGAGGCGACGTGGACATACCACGTCCGCACTGCTTACCATCAACTTCGACCACTGACGGGTGTAAGAATTCCTGCTAATCATTATTTAATCAAACTGGCAACATTGAGGCCAGACCTGCAGGGCTACTCTGAAACGCTGTTTAGGTAGTTTCGGGTCTATAGATCGTTTCATTCACGAAGACGCACCCCACCATTCTTCCGCTAATGTTTGAGTGTTATCGGTACACACTAAAATCCATGAGTGCACACGCACACTGCAATAATAACGCTCTGATTGCTCGGATCAAACTCCCCGCACCCCGCGCTTCCCTCGACCAAAAATTGGTGGGGCGCGTCTTCGTGGATGAAACGATCTATATCTGTCACCGTTGCTCATGCTGGCATCTCACTTTGCGGGAGAGGGATGGCAACATTCAAAACTTCGCATAACATTTTTGAAGTAGCCCTGCTGTTACCATCAACTTTGACTACTGACGGGTATGACAAGAATTCCTGCTAAGCATTATTTAATCACAAACTGGCAATATTAAATTTAAGGCCAGACTTAATCGCTGCATGCCGGAACGTGGATCCACGGCAAATCAAATGTCTGGTTATTGTCTGTTAATCATAGCTTATATCAAATGGTAAACGTTACTGGTAAAATGAAGTATAGTTCGCGCCAATAAGCTTTACCAATTTTACAAATAAATAAGGCCAGATTTCTAGTCGGCTCTAGCTAAATTAATAGCTTAATTGAAAAAAAATTGGGTTTATTGAGGCAATTCAGTCCTTGTATAAATGATTTTTATCATAATTATATGTACAGGTACAAGTAAATAGAAACTTCGGTTCTACTTCCACTTGAAGCTACCTATTTTTGAAGTTTTTAAAAAACTCATGCTTAGTACTAACTTTTACATTTATACATAGGTATTGTAGGCATACAGATTTAATAAATTATCATGTAATTTTGCTATAACATAGTGGCGCTAAAATGGTCGATTTCTGTCAGAGTTACTCTAGATTATCGTAGATATGAATTAGTTATTTGGTTTAGACACCATATGGCATTAGACATAGCCGACCTTTATGGCGTGTGCATTAAGAAATTTTACTATTCACCTTGAAATAAACTAACCTCAGGCGGTCAACGGAAAATACCGTCTGCACTACTTACTGTCAACTACATTTGTCAGTTTCTAAACCGAAGGAGACATGAAATTGATGATAATTATAGTTTTTGAAACATAATATCTAAAGTAACATTTAAATTGGTTACTGTAATTGTATTCGTACTCGTATCCAAATTAATACCTACTTATTGCATAATAAAAAGTGATATAAATTAATAGGGGCTTTCAAAATGGTTTGATGGAATTTGATGATATTATGCTATTTTAATTAGGTATTACCTACATTGAATAGAAAACAACTTCAGAAATTATTTTTTCGGATTTTGATATTGGTTCGTTAGGTAATCTAGGTTCTCCCACCCTAAGAAGTTGTAGCTAACGGCTGTACTTTTTCATGAACTTCAAAAGCCGACTACTAACTACACTTGTCAACTCGAAGCGACCTCCATTTTCCACGTGCTTAAAACTTCAACCCGGTTTTATGGTAAACGTGACAAGCCCTCTTGTCCTTTAAACTATTCAAATAAGTATAATGATAAATTACACCTGCTCTAAATCAGGTGCAATATATTATAATTTTCTCTAAAACCCAATTAACCAATCGATCAGTGTTAACAGTCAATACCAATTTTGTATCCTTTTTGACTTAATCATTTCCTCTACAGGGCGTTAAGTAAAAAAGAATTTAACGTCCAATTACACATAACTACGACCTTAACGCCTAGTTACTAATCACAAACGGATATAATCTTTTACGTAGCTTTCAAAAGAGTCATTTTCAATGATTGTTATTCGAAGGTTGGTCAGTAAGGTGACCATTATGTAGTCATTGGTTAATAAATTATGGGTTACATAATAGACATCTGGTGTGTTTAACGCGTTCAGAACCAGCGGTCTCAAGTTCAATTCTTTCTCCGTGATCCGAAATTAGGTTTTTCAATTTAAACTATTAAATAGTCATTTAATAGTAATAAGTCGATATTCTAAATATATGTATATGTTACGGCTAAAGATAGTTGTGAACATAAACTTAAGATTAGCCGGCTAAATTTAAGTTTATCTTCGAGAAGCAGCTAAAGTTCGATAACATGTTAGTTTGTGTCGTGATATTCCATCTTTAGCCGGCTAATGTGCACATTAGCCAAAACGAAACGGCTAAAAATGTATTCGATGGGCGCGCCAGGCCGGCGGAGGGCTTGAGGGGACGGTGGGGAGACAACGCGTGCGCAGTTTTATTTTGTAATTTTAAATACCTACAGAAGATTCTGTAATGACCAAATGATTTACCTTATTATATTATTTTAATGATTAGGTAGATATTTTTTTAAGTAATTAATATTTTGTTACTATAATAATTGTAATTTTGAATACCTACATACATACGTACATAAAAGTATGTGTATGTGTAATGAAAATGATTATTTTTTAATAAAGTTTTCGTGTCAAAATAGTAAACATTATTACATTGTTTCCTTTTTCATTTATTCTACATTTTTAGCCAAGGGCCTGCGGTTACACTTAAGTTTAGCCGGCTAAAGATAGAAGAAACTAACATTAACACCTCGTCGAATATAAACTTAAGTTTAGCCGGCTAATCTTAAGTTTATGTTCACACCTATCTCTAGCCGTAACATATATAACTCAAAAGTGACTGACTGACTGACTGACATAGTGATCCCAACCAGATGTTATGACGTAGGCATCCACTAAGAAAGGATTTTACGAAACTCCATAAAGGGGTATAACGGGATCCACGCGTACGAAGTCGCGGGCGGCCGCTAGTTTGTTATAAAATGTAACCATGAATATAAAAATAAGTAAATATTGTTACTGGAATCACGGTAATTTTCTCAAAATTCATCATCATCATTTTATATGCTTAATTATAATAAAGAAATATTTTAGTTTTTGCTTAGATCGAGATGTTGATGATTCTATGCATTCTTCTATTCACGTCTACCCAGTAAGAGTTCTTAGCACGTTTTGAATTTGAGATAAGCAACAATAATCACGCTTTCGTGTAGATTTTTTCTTCACTATTGTTATTGAAAATAGCAATCTCATTCCATTTAAGGTAAGTGGCATGCTTTTGAACCGAGGCGTGAACGAGAATTCCGATCGTGGAAAATCCTGAAAGCAATAAATCACTGTTTTTTACAGTTTGACCTTTTTTAACGACCTACTGAACTTGCATTTTTACTTTCACTCAGATTTCTTAGTCATTCTTGTGAGTGAGGAATTATACCAAGTATAATATTGAATAAATTGTTGAGCACAAAATCCCAGTTGGTAGACCGCAGATAATGCAGAAATATGATATAGGAAAGGTTGGGGGAAAATCAAAGTTATGGTTAGACGAGATGATGGAGGATTAAGGAAACATTAACAAATTTGGTGAACGCTTGTTATGATAACACTAATTCATTACCTATTCAAACCCAAAAGATGATGTGTGTTTTCCCATGACTGACAAAATTAAACTAATAAAAAGATTGAATACATATAACGCTAAATGAGACCCACTCAAAACATTACTGTCCAACCTTTAAAGAATGAATCAGAATCTTATTTCATCACCGATCGAAACATTTCAAGATCGATACTGCACAAAGAGTTTCACAATTATCATAATAACTGCATAATGTGGCTATTATCTAATTCTTCGGTAGACAAGCGAGATCCTGCAGTTTTCGTCGTAAGCGGGTGCGTCCGTTTCCAAGCTGGGCAGCGTAACGCCTCGCTCTGAAGTCGATGCACTCGTTTGATAATTAAACGTTCAGACTGATAAGCAGAGTTCTGTAAAGTATGAAGGTGATAATAAAACATTTATTTTCAGTACTACATGGTCGTAGAAGCTTTGTTTGGGGCTAAAAGACTTCGCTCGAAAGTCTCCATTGCTTCCCAACCTCCAATGAAATTATTAAACCTTTTAACATTAAAAGAAGCTTAGTATTACAACAGATTGTTCAACTTCAAAGAAAAACAAAGAAATGTAACTTTGTTTGTTTAAATAAACCTTCCTTCATGAGTCGGCGTAGCTACGTACTTAGAAGTTTATAAAGAATGCGGCTCTTTTATAGTCTCCGCCAAAAATCACTATCTAATTAATTCACGTAATCTTCAATTGAAAGTAAAGATTAATAAGTAGTAAATAATTTTTGGTAGTGATTAGATCGCTATTAAGAAAAATATGTAGGTAAAACGAAAATTGATTATGTCAACGTGAATCTATTGGTTGGTTGCAGCGCTACTACGTAACAAATACAAAAGCTGAATATTATTATAAATATCATACACTCAAATCAAATTTATACAGAACCTAAGTCAATCAGGCATTCACAAAGAAAACCGATGAGGTCACGTTTAACAATGCTTCCTTTTGGTTGCTTAACGCTGCACTGGCTGCGCGTACGCCGGAATACATCGCACGCGAGACTGCGACCACGCCCTTGTAGCCGATATTAAACTTTATTACTTAATGCATTAAGTCTATCTTCAACTGCTCCGTTTTTTGCTGTTGCATCAACTTTCATAACGTATATTACCGATTATGATGTATCGAGTCGCGTGCCAATCGTGATTCTTCTTACGTTTGATGAGTCATAGTGATCATCAGTTATGTTTGTCGTATGTGACACTTTTTTTTATAAAATGATAAATTGCCATTTATTTTCTCAGTAGGTTCCTCAAAGACTTGATTAAGGTAAGAAACAAACAGTAACGTAATGGAAGACTTTTGAAGAAACAGAAAGGAGAAGAAAGAAATAGAAAAACAAATTCATTTTTATAGAGATGCAACTAGCAATACGATTCCATAATCTGCATGACCTAGTAGAGGCATAGATAAGTTTAATGTTAAGTTACTTAAATGATTTGATTAATCACTTTTGTTGAACAGAAAACTTGGAGTCAAGAACCAATATTTCAATCATCTTAGTAAACAAGAGCTCCCATGAAAATTAGAATATTTGATTTCAATTACGTTAACACAACACATTTATAAAAAGTTCAACCTAACAACGAAAGTTATTGATACTTATCACCATTATGGTTAAGTCCAGGCTTTTTAATCCGACACCTTGACGTGAGATCCACTTTCGAAATGTTAGCTCTGGTTAACTTCCACCAATTAGATAACAGTAACTGGCCATGCTCAGTTAACTGCGATTTGTTTGGCAAGGGTTGAGAAATAAGCATCTAAATAAATATATATAACTCTAAGGAGACTGAGTGACTGACTGACATAGTGATCTATCAACGCGCACTGCCCAAACCACTGGACGGATCGGGCAAAAATTTGGCATGCAGGTAGATGTTATGACGTAGGCATCCGCTAAGAAGTTTTAACATGATCTTATCTAGACTTAATTTTATACCTAAAACGAATCTTGAATTTTCGGATTTATCCATCTTTCTCATTCAATGTTGGTACGATGCTGGCAATACTGACAGGAGACTGGAAAAGAACCATTTAGTTTTGCTGATGATAGTCATCTCATCACTCACTCTCACCTCACACTTTGTCAATCAGATGAGGCATACACATATTCCTTATTGTTTCCCATATCTTTTTTTTTCCATATCTTACTTAATAAATATTTCAAAAAATGTAAATTGTAAAGTTTTTTTTCCATTTAATATGCATTTCTTAGCAGTGTATGGAATACACTACATCAAAACTATCGAATGGCAACATCAATACTTAGCTCTATAGTCCAGTCATTATAGTAAGTTCACCTCGGAATTCGAGATACCCAGCTGTAAGTCTGTAAATACGTGTATATTGACACCCTAAAAGTTGTCTCAAAACCTACATATGGTAGAGTGTTAGCAACTATTAAATTTCAAGGTCAACGGTCACAAAAATCGGTTTTTTGCGCTTTTTTTAGAAATATCTCATTTCCTGTGGGTTTTTTGCTATTTGTATTTATTATCAATATTGTAGAATACTAAATTCTCTACAAATTTTGTTTAAAACCTTTTTTTATACGGTGAACCGTTTTCGAGATAGAGGGCGGAGAGCGCGCGGTCACTGCATCACTTCAGGTCTACTTAAGCGGTTTAGATTTTTTATACAAAAGGATTTTCCCGCTAATTCCTGTGGGAATTTCGGGAATTCCTTGTTGTACTAGGTATACTATAACCTGCCCACCTGGGCAGGTTATAGTTTACTTAGGAATTCCCATGGGAACAGGAATTAGCGGGAAAATCCTTTTGTACGAAAAATCTAAACGCTTAACGGAAGTTAGACGCTTGAAATTTGGCATGTAGGTACCTTAGTAAACTTAAAGCTTATTTACAACAAGTAATTACCGAAATTCCCACGGGAATTAGCGGGAAAATCCTTTTGTATGAAAAACCTATACCGCTTAAGTTGACCTGAAGTGATGCAGTGACCGCGCGCTCTCCGCCCTCTATATCGAAAACGGTTCACCGTATAAAAAATTTTTTTTAACAAAATTTGTAGAGAATTTAGTATTCTACAATATTGATAGTAAATACAAATAGCAAAAAACCCATAGGAAATGAGATATTTCCAAAAAAAGCGCAAAAAACCGATTTTTGTGACCTTTGACCTTAAAATTCAATAGTTGCTTACACCCTACCATATGTAGGTTTTGAGACAACTTTTAGGGTGTCAATATACAAGTATTTACAGACTTACAGCTGGGTATCTCTAATTCCGAGATTCTTACCTAATTTAAGCTTAAATGACTGGACTATCTAGCAATGTTGATCATAGAGTCTTAAGACACCTTTCATTCATTAGCTCCACAAGCTCCGCTTAGGGCTCTAACAGAAGGACGATAATTTGCTGACGACCTGATAACGTGGCCGTCACTACTTGTCGACAAAAGCCGTCTACGCGTAGACGGCGAGAGTAGCAGTTAGGTTTGCCGTAAGCGACTGTCTATCGTTTGTAAGAACACTTATTTCTTCTGGTCTTTAATCATTTTAAGTAATCACACAATATTATAAACCTTGTTTTAGAACACCAAAACTATTGCCAAAATAAACAGTAATGAATACTTAAAATCAAGCGAGGGTGAAGATAAATGAATGAAAAAATAATTATGTAACTAACTCGTAGAAGAAAAAGAAAGAACTGTAAAGTCGACTAAGTGATTGACAAATTAAGTGGTAACAACATTACACTCCAGAAGAAGGTCAAGTGTAAAATTAGACACTGGAAAAACACTCTACCACAAATTTTCGGTTACCATTTTATTTATTTATTTATTTATTTATTACATTTATGTGTGCTATGATTTCCTTGATGCTGTCATTGAGGTAGAGATGTTTTGTACCCACACCTTTTTTAGCCATTCCTATAATTATTTCTATCATAGAGCACACACAATCTGATGACTATGTTAAGTAGTAATAAATATCATACTCATATTTATTTAATGTCGCTGAAGATGTGAAAGAGATTATAGTATAAAGGTGTGAATAAAACTTTTTTTCTAACGTGCTTACTGAAGCATCACGTAAGCGAAAGGAAAAAAAAGTAACATAAAAATTAACACGAGAACCGCCAAGTAACAAACCAAAACAATAGTTCAAAGAAATTCGCCCTCCCACATTACTGTGATAGTCCGACGGACAATTTCACATTTTAATAACAGCGCTATCTCGCGGACCATCGCGGAAACGTCCCTATTGTTCGAAACAATTTTTAATTACATGATAGCCGTGTGTGAAAACGAGGATTTGAAGAACAAGTGTAACTTTGTAGTCGCGGGTATGCTCTATGGTTGCCGAAGAGAGCTACTTTTACTTACAAAGTTGAATGAGTGGACCAATTGCAGTGGTTCGGTTCTGGATCTGCAATTCGAATTAACATTATACGAACGATGATTAATCATATTCATTGTCCATCCAAGAACAACCTTAAACAAAGCACTTCTTGATTGAATTGTATTCCTTGGTCCACTACATAGTATTTTTTTTGTTAAAAATCGCATTTTTCGTCCTCTTTTTACACATAGTGCGAACATAACGATCACTTCATATTTTTTAAATTTTTACTTAGAAGTAAAGTTCAGTAAACTAATTAATTCTAGGATGACTCATGCAAAGAAAAAAGGTGACCTGAGATATCAAACTTACTTAAGGAAAGAATAACCTTGGTAGGTGGAAAACGAATAAAATATGTAATTCCCCATGTCCCACCTAATTAGGAATCGTCCAAAGTGAGGAAAGTTTAGAGTTTTGACGCAGAACAGCAGACGTTAATAACGCTGCGGTGAAATATAATTGGATTAAAACTATTAATGTAAAACCCTTCAGGCCATTGTGGATTAATGACGTATCATTTATGAATTACTAGTTTATGTAAAAGCATAACTAGTTAATTCCTGCTATTCATTACATCGTCATTATTCAAGCATATTGTTATTTCCATACGCCGGAGCCAATTTTCTTGTGCTTTATATCTGTCAACTAACACGCAATAGACAGAAATTGAGAAATATTAAGAGTAGGCGCACACCGTTGATTTTTAGTTGGCCGATAGTTGTGCCCGATTTTAAATTGTATGAAGAATCGGCCAAATCGAATCGGCGTAGTGTGCGCACTCCCATACATGCCCATACTGATCAACTGCCCGACTAAACTATCGGCCGACGAAAAATCAACGGTGTGCGTCTACTCTAATTGTTGCTTAGGGCTAGGGATGTGGACGCGATATGATCGACATGACGTGGTGTCAATAGCAAACACAACGCCAACCTTTATCGATAGTTAAGTGTTGTAGCAGTACGGATATGGGGAATTTCATTAATCAACCAATAAAGCATTAAATAGTGCCAAGTGTAAGAAAATGTGGGCAGGCTCCCCACAAGGTGGACTGACGATCTGATGAAGGTTGCGGGAAGTACCTGGACTCGGGCAGCGCAGGACCGGTTGTTAGTGAACATCCTAGGGAAGGCCGTTGTCCAGCAGTGGACGTCATTTGGCTGAAATGAACGATAAGAAAATGTGTAAATACGTAGCAAATCAAAAGCCTCCTAATGTTGAAGGCATGCAGTAGTTTAAAACTTCTATTTATCGGACTATAAAAAAACGAATAAACAGAACCATATTTTATGCCTTATCAATAAAAATTCGAATGTAAAATGTATCATATCCAACCAGTTGACATATCGACAGACATTAAGTAGAGCGGAGTTACGCCATAGCCCACAAAATGGTATAATTGCTACTTTTACCGAACCAAAATTAAGAAATCGTTTGTAAGCCCTTGCACTTAAAACCAAAGTCACCTCGATACATTTCGTAAGAGCATTCCAGTTGAAAGTAAATGTAAAACAGGTTATCTTAAAACATGTATTTAGGTACAAGATTATGACCTAGGTACATGTTTTAATACCTAACCGTTTGAATACTACTGATTGAATATGATAAGACAAAAATGGTTTGATTAAAATAATAATTATAGAGCTGTTTAAATGCTGGCTGTAGGTCGTAATCTGTGAACTCTGATTGCGTTTGATAAAACAAACATGACAATTTATTATAATAATCATAATATTATTTTGATAGTAATCTGTAGTTACCACCTTATTACATTAACATTTTAAATACTTCTAAAGTAAACAGAGCAAAGAGAGTACAGTCAACAACAGAATATAAAAAATGCAAAATTATATTTTGTTTACCCTTACAGCCATAGAAGTCAGTAAAATTAAGTAAAAATCTAGAAATTGTTGATTAAATTACTGTCCTACTTTATTTGTTGACCTTGTTTTCATAGTGTTGCTCTTTGTGTTGCTAATTGTTGTAAAAATAAGGTAATACACATATTGGAAGTACGTTTTCTTTCTGGAAAACTTGAGACCGTTTATGGAACGAAGGGAAATATGAATATAGGTATTTTCAAAAACAAATTCAGGCATGTGGTTGGTCCAAATGAAATAATAATCTCAGAATGAAATAGGTGATTTCTTTTTAAGTTTTGAACGTCGATTCATACAACTGTATAACTGTGCTACTCTAATGTGCGAAGAAAATATTAATAAACCAAAAATGAAGAAACCAAGAAAACACCTCAGTTTTCTTTACTTACAGCTAGGAACGAACTATCAGTAATAGGTACTATTACTAAAAGTATGCCTTACTGTGATTGGGTATTTCTTTATTTGACACGTCTATGCGTCTATTCCACAGAACCAAGTTACATAAATTTTGGTATCTGCAGAAAAAAATTGAAAAACTAAATTACGTAAAATAGGACGTGAAAACAAAACCATTGATTTCTTAACTTCTGAATATGAACATTAATCTATGTTTTGGTAAGAAATAACAAACTTACGTCCGTATTCACAAACGATGCTTGCTTATGTGAAGCAGTAAATCGGACGCTGAGCGAATAGAGCTCTATGATTTGTTCGTATGTCTCGCTGTGCGTTCACACGCACTGTGAGACCTCATAGTAATATCTGTGAATACGGGCGTGAATTTCACGTGAGTAGCCGCGGGCAAAAACTTTAATCTATAAACGCTGTCAACGTTTTCTTTAAGTGCTGTATACTAGATTTGTTCAATGCCTAAAGTGGACATTGTTAGATTGGTGTTGCCCAGGTATTAAGGTATTCTACGCCCAGGTCAGAGGTCAAAGTAGCAAACAACAAACTGCAATGAAGTCGATTGACTCTACCGCTCTAGCCACTTACTGTGTTAATCTTGATCCTTTTATGTGAAATAACAATATGATTATGTTAACAGTATTGTTGTGTTCCGGCAGTTAGAGGTAAGATAGCCAGTCCCTCCGTGGTTTAGGATTCCGGGTGAAACTCGCTTCCACCTTCGGCCTGATCATCACTTACCATCAGGTGAGATACAGGCCAAGAGCTTCCTCATTGTGGATAAAAAAAATGTTATTTTAAGGAAAAGTATTTTGGTCAGTTCGCAAGTACTGATTTGACTTTCCTATGACACAATAAATAGGGCTAGCTTAAGGGTTTTTTAATATTCACAGCGACCATCTTATTTAGACCATCAGCGGCGAATCTTAAACTAAATTGAATATTAAGTTAAGGCCTAAGAGAAGGACTTAAACCTAAACCTTAAACTGGTTACACATGAGTTTCCTTGTCGATATTTTCAAGTGATAAAAGCTAGCATTCTTGCATTGTAGCCTACCTATTTATTACCCTTCAATGGGACAAAAATATTGTTATAAATGTAAAGAATCGTTTATTATTATCGGATATTTAATAAAGACGTTGCTATCACGAATACATCGTACATGTACCTACTTATGACGTAAGTATAGCCCTAAATAATTAAAAAATACTTATACATTAAAATAACGTAATTTCTTTTAACACGTTACCAAACAAAAGGCATTAAACAGTTGACGCATGATGAGCCAACTGGAGCGCAACAACGCTCTTACGGGCGGTTATGACACTTGCGTTGATATTCGGTAAATTACTATTTACTTTGTTACGTTTGAGCGAAATGTGGAATACGGAATTGTTACTTTGCTCTATAAGACATAGAAAATTTGGTTGGCATTAAGTTTTATCACTAAGGGAAAAACTTAGATGTGTCATCTACTTGTATCAATTAGATACGAGTAATATAATGCACATGCACAAAGGGACTTAGATTACGAAGATAAAAAATATTATTTACTTATTGTCTGTCTGGAAATCAAATCTATTTAATCCTAGTAGTATAGTAGTCACTGGGATTTCTTTCTTACTCATTATTTTTAATCGATAATTGTAATCGGTCAAGTTTAGATATCTCACTTAGATACGTGCGTTGTTGCGCATAAAACATGTTAAATTATAATATAAAAAAATATTAAAGAAAAAATATTTGCACTGACCGTTTTATTAGCATAGAATAGACATAATTACATTACAGGAAGAAAAAAATACACGCCCTATGACAAATGGCTTTAAATATGACAACGTTCACTTTATTTTTTAACACATTAGGTACTTAAACAAGTCTGTCAACAATCAATTACCTTATGACAATGAAAAACATACTCAGACAAGGATATGGTACCCATAAAGCCTGAGAGTGCAATAAAGACCAGAAATAAGCTATTAAAGGTGTGAGTGACATATATTTTATGTTTACACCAATGAAATTGCAATCAAGAATACCTACATTTATTAGCTATTACGGACTTTATTATACTAACCACTGTATCAAAAGTTTATGTTACATTCTGTGCTGTATTGCCAACTAGAAAATCAGACAATTTCAAACGCCTTTCGTAGTTACTTAATAAAGTAATTATATCGCGTAACAATTAAAAGCACATAAGTGGATCCCACTTACGCATTTTCAGATTACGCCTACTCATAAAGAGCGAGTTATTTCCTACATCTTTTTATTAGCCCACTTACACCCGTATTCACAAACGATGCTTGCTTAAGTAAAGCAGCAAGTAGAGCGCACAGCGTTGAATAGAGCTCTGTGATTGGTTCGTATGTCACCCTGTGCGTCCACGCGCACTCTGAGACCTCATAATAATGTTTGTGAATGAAGGTTAGAGTTATAAAGCATAGAGAAGCTACCGTAAGCAAAATATCTTACTCTATTTTGAAAATAATTACAAGTAAAGTTCGTTGCAGAGTTAAACATTTCTTTTTTCTAACCAAACTATTAAAACATGCTTACAGAGTATAGTTGTCTCGCGACCAAATAAGTGTCGATATCGAATAAATCGATTGTTCGGATCGTGATCCAGAGCATAGTATATTTATCGATGGTTATGCCCAAGTTTCTTGGGGAAAGTACACACTAGTTGACTCATTTCGTAAGTTATTAAAAATAGAATAAAAATATCGACGTATTCTCCAAACACGCAGGTTGTTGTGTGGAAAATACCATTCGTCACGGCCGTTTAATGAAGTTCCTAAATTGTGCAACATGGAAATAATAAAGATCCTCGGCCCTAATTAAATCGAATAGGGTTCATTGTACTACTAAAAATAAAACATTAAAGTTAAATTACTGCTTCCAATTTAGGATTTGTGTAGGTTAATTATTTGTCGTTTAAATCATTTGATGATAAAAGTCATTTAACATTTAATTTACAACAACATTTAATTATTAATTAACGGGACTATTACCGCAACAAAAACATAGGCCAACTTTTACTTGACGCATAACTCATACTTTTAACTGCCAGTGTAATAAAGGCTTGATTGTTCTAATATTTGCTTTAACTCCCACTAATAAAAACATAACTGTAAAACGCAATAATTATAGTTCTTGTACAGTCGACGGCGTATCTGACTACACATTTCTTAATAAAATCACCCTTACTACAACTATATTAGATGCTACATTTTTTACCTAGATGTGCCGTCGTTGTACTAATTAAGGTCTATAAGACTATCTGGGGATCTCTTGCCTGGATTTTATGATGGCTTGTACCGGCCTACGGTCTTACTGCATGACTATCTAGAAAAGTCTTGCCAATAGATTAGCAAGTAGCAAGTTTATAAACCAATCGATCGATAAACGTGGAAAGCATTGGGGGAGGCCTATGTTCAGCAGTGGACGTCCTATGGCTGAAATGATGATGATGAAGTTTATAAGCAACTAGTGTAAGTATGCGGACCTACTTTAAGCTAAATACCCATTGCCCATAATAATGCAGGATATCAAGGTAATGTATTTGTTAAGGAGGATGGTCTAGTGAAATGAGGAGGAGGCGGAAAAGCTTCTTAAAAGATCCCCTACTATCTCTGTTGGCAGACTTTGAGACAAAGTATACAGTATTTAATTAGGAAGTGATATCTATATCTATAAATGCGAAAGGTCACTGATTGACTGACTGACTCACTTATCACGAAATGTCAGAAACTAGAACTATCAGTATGAAACCCAGGCGAAATGCTAGGAGTCTCAAATTTTGCATGGGGGTTCCTTTTAGAACGTAGGTGCTCACTAAGGCGGGATTTTGCAAAATTCAACTCCTAAGGGGGTAAAACGGGATCCACGCGTACGAAGTAGCGGGTGGCCGCTAGTATAGTTATGAGATCTCTGAGACAGATAGTTCTGTTTAAATAAAATTTTCCTTTATCCTTTTTACAAATTTTAAAGTCATTGACGCGAACTTTTGTAGGTAAAATAATGTGTTTTATGAATCACCGTAGAAATATTCAGTTTTTATCAGAGACTTCCGAGTATCGTCAAGATTTTCTTAGAAACTGACCAAAAAAACTATCTGAAGTGAAAAAATTGTATCAGCATCTGGTGACCAGTGATATGACTCAAACCTGGCAACTTAAGAGTAAGGTATTATGTTCAGATATTCAGATAACAATCTTAATGACTAAGATAAATGAGCTTAATTCAACTAGCATTTTGAATAACCGGAGTGTAAAAGACTGGTCCTGAAAATATCCGTGATTCTTCCGGCAACTTTCCGGCATTTGAAGACATGGATTTTTTACTACATATTTATTTAACCGGTTCTTAGGCATACGAAAAGTGGAAAACGACTAATGTAGAGCAAGTTAGTCAATTATACTATACTTTCGTTTCAGCCGAATGACGTCCATAGCTGGACAAAGGCCTCCCCCAAGGATTTTCACAAAGACCGGTCCTGCACCGCCCGCATCCAGGCACCTCCCGCGACCTTCACCAGATCCTCGGTCCACCCAGTGGGAGGCCTACCCACATTACGTCCTCCGGCTCGCATACTACTTTATGATGTCGGAAAATCCTAATTCTATGTGTTCCCTTATACCCGATGTTCCTACTAGATATCTGTAAAAACTAAGTAGTATTAACAGCTTCCTCAGTATTTATTATTTCTTCAAACTCAAAGCATACCAAAAATGTTATTAATGCCTTGCATTTGAATTGGACCCTATTGAACTATTAAGGTTCGCATGTTAGGGCGTGGTCACTCGATACTAAAATGGATCGCTTAATTGTTTGCTAAGCAACGCTTTCAATCATTGTTAAGTGAGATAATATAAAATTAACCTCGACAATGTAAGGTCACGGGTCAGCAACGCTGGACATGTTAAATGTTAATGGCCAAAAGTGCAGTCATCATGTTAGCTATATTGTTATAGGTAGTATGTGGAAGCATTTTTTTGATAAAAAATGTTATGCTGTTTCATTTAGTCACATGATAAAAAGAGGTGTAAACTATCTTTATCTGAAATAATTATTGGTAAAGTACCTTATTTAAAAATAGCAGTACTTATCTAGATAACTTCATAAGACTTAATTAAAACTACTCATGGCTAATCACTAAAACGAAAAGTCAAAAATACTTTGCAAATTTTCTTTTCTTTTTTTCAGGCTTACGTGCCTAAATGAGAAAATAATTGAATTAAGAAAAAACAAATTGATAAATAAATATTTTTAATTTTTAAATTATTACGAACAGCTAAGTCAACCCAATGTTTCACCAATGAAGGTGACATTAAAAGTTCTACGAATTAACGAGTTCGCCAATATTATTGAATTTAATATACGTCAATGTAAAATATTAACTTGTTTATAACAGCCCAAACATATGTTTCAATTACAGTTTTTCATGATATTTTTAAAGTAAAATATGAAAATGTATAACAATATCACCGACTACGACAGTCGAATTCTGATTGTAATTGTAGAGTCAAAAATTATATGACCCCAATTATAATTTAATTGACGCTTGTGATACATGACAAATATTCTCGTAACTATGATTATGTCAAAAGTTCTTCTGGTAAAGTTCAAAGTACAAAAATTCAATTTTTTGCTCTTAAAGTTCGTAGCAACGAAAATTTTTTCAAAGCTCCACCTGTCATATCGAAAACGCGTAAAATGTATAACGCGGTCAGTCTACGCGGTAGCGGTGTGACGTAACACAACGGTACCGCGATAGCTATCGAGCCGCCGATAGCAAAAGTGTGAGGCGACCCTGGCGCCCCCCTACCGGAGGGGGGAGACACTTCCAGCTCCCTTCACCTTTGCGCGCACGCTGCACCATCCGACCAATAGCCGCCCGCCTTCTGCCGGCGAAAGGTTTTATATACAACTGAAATTTGCGCAGTCAAATTGCTATAAGTCAAAATATAGGGTAGTCGGACGGTCCACTCGTGAGTGCGCGTGCGACGGTTTAGTGCGTAAGTGCGTCCCGAAAACCGCGAGAGCAAATGCTCCCGGATTTAGTGCCTATTTAATTTTTATCGATTTAGAGGCAAATACTTTTTGTGTTACCATGGGGTGCAGTGCGAGATACTGTTTACTGGCTCTATCCTTGTGTCTTGTGACTGAGAATGCGATTGGTGTGCGAGTGATGCCCAAACGGAAAAAAGGTAAGGACAAAATACGGGATTTTTTGAGAAACTATATCACAAATTTTGAGAAATGTTGATGTATGTTTCTTTTTATCATTCATAAAATGTAAACAATGCGCCTCGAAAAATGCTCTACGCAATTTTTGGGGTCTTTTGTAACAGTGCTATATACCTTTTTGTTAAAGTAATTTTGTACTTAATAAACTACATTCAAATGCAAACAGTCATGGCAATAGCCTGACATTCAACATAGGCTGTAATGCTGTAATGATAAATCTAGTAACGATCGATATGACCTAACCTTAAAAGCTGTATTATTCACTTATTGTCCTAGAATCCAATATAATTTATTACTCTAATTTAATGTATTTTGTAAGCATGTTACAGTTGTTTAATATTAATGATTTAATGAATTATAATTGATTTAATGACCCAAAAAAAAACTAGCGCCATAAAGCTATAATATTTTTCTTATAAAAAAAGAAATTATGTTGCATCATCAGTAAAAAAAACCTGAGTTACTTATTAACTAAGTAATTTATTTTGGCCTAGTAAATTTATTTTCATCCCTAATTTATTCATTTTATACCAGAATACATAAATGTATCAGCCAAAAATAATATTTTCATATTAATTAACGATATCCTTTAGACCCCTTTAATTTGATCCCTAACGTTTCCTACCTATAAACCTATTTACCAACTACCTGCCAAATTAAAGCTCTATGAAAATTATTTCTCAACTATACGTTTACTCATTTCTAAATTCATAAGCTACCAATTTAATATACCTAATTAGATTACAACTAATTAACTGTACAAATTCTTATTTGTTATTGCAGAAAATCCAACCATATTATTTATTATTTCAATAATCCAAATGTTATCTAAATCCGCTACTAAGAATGTGTTTTTAATATTTACACAATTGAGCAATTAAATTGCAATAAAATAGATTAAGATCATTAGTAGACAACAATAATCCGTACTTAGCCTACGTCACGCCAATGTATTTTCGTATTAGAGAAATTCCTCTTTACTTGAGTCCACGGATTAAAAAAATTAGGGACAGCTTAAAACTTTCCTCGTCAAAGATTCTTTTAAAACATTTATTTTATCATTGTATTCCGACTGCTTTTACAAACCACCGCTATGCGCCCGAATTCGGAGAGTAATTTTAATTTGTGTGTAGTCACCTTGACATGAAACATTGTTTTAGCTTTTTATTGCTGTTCGCATCAAAAGCAAGGCTTAACAATGTCATGATGGATGTACCGTTGCTCTACCACATCTCAGCATGCTTCACTTTTTGCTCTACCCAATGTAGAGCAGGTAAAAAACGAATTTAGAGCAGGTAAAAAACGAATTTAGGCAAAAGCCTTGTCCAGTTAATTCACTTTTACTACTGAGAAATCCTTCCATAATTAAAAAATAGGTAGCACATAATTTTTACTATCAATTTAATTATTTATTTTTTAACATTAAAAACGAAGCTTGCAACAGTTTTGAAACGCTCCAAAAAATGTTATTTGTGCAATACTTAATAATTTTCGAATTGGCCAATGTTTGCTCAAATAGGCCTATCATAAAAACGTTTGTCGAAATTTAACACTTAATTAAAATAATTAAACATAACTGCGTGAAGCACTGCGGTCGCGCAATTTGAGATGGCTTAAAATAAATGGACGCAAGAAACATTTTTGTAATGTGCGTTCGAATTTTCATTTTCTAAAGCCAGCTTCGCAGTGAAAATGTTTTTGAATAGGTAGGCTTATACTTGGCCAGTCAGTGGGTGCCTTATATGGCCAATGTCTAATACGTCCCCATATAGGTCCGTTTAAGGTGGGCTTTCGCACCTTCTCATTAAGTATAAATTGCAAGGTTAGGAATCCAGGCGATTTCCCAAGATCCGTCGTTGTTCGTGGACATCCTGTGCCGTTTAGTTAGAAAATATTCGATAAATATGTAGTTAAATGCCATTAACCGCACTTGTATCAATTAATACACGCAAATTGCATTCCTTGGGTGGTTATATTTTTTGTCGTTAGCATGCCTAAGTAAAAAATAGCACAATTTTAATACACCGATTTTTTTAAGGAATTAACTATACTAATTGGTACATTTCCTGAAAAATTTTGTACTTAAAAAAATTTATAACCACTTTAGCTTTATTTACAAAAGAAAACTTCATATAATATGCATGTTTCTTCAATTTGAGATTCGAATCGAAACCGATTTAAAGATAAGCTAGTTCAAAATAGTTAGCTTATCACTTCTACTTAAATTAATGAAAATTTTCTTGCGATTACTTTAGGATTTAAAATTTTACCTATGCCTAGAATTATTTACATGCATCGACAAGAAAAAAATATTGTCGTATTTTCTTTAAAAATATATTAATGCAAAGTCGTTACTTGTTGTGCTGCACATTGAATTAAATTATAGTCAAACAGCTGTCTTTTTTTCTTTAAACACAGGTGCATTTATTTGTATTGTTAATTAGTTTGTGATTACTTATTGCACTACAGTGCATTTATTGCACTTTGTTGTACCTAGTTCTGGCATAGAGTAACCCTTTCAATCAGGTATTTGTATTTAGTTATTTAAGTATTTATTAATCACTTTCCACAGAAAATCCGATTTAACTGTCTACTGTTATTGTTACTCTTATCTTTAAGATCTTATTAATAATAACAACACTGTGACACATTTTATCGTAATCTAAAAATGTCCCTTTGATTATTCGTTACTTTAACTTTTGTACACTAAAACTCTGTTATGAGACATGTAAGAGCATTTGACGATTTGTAAGAATTAATTCAATTAGTCTATGCATTAATAAAGATAATTTTGATTTTGAAATTTGGAGAAGAAATAAAGTTAGACCGTCTCTTTTTTACAAAAGGCAACAGAGAGGACTATCTGAGTACAAAGTAGTTGGCAGTCCTGACACTATAGAGTCATTTATTAAACATGTCCTTGTAGTTGGGAAACACAAAATCATTTTCTCTTCACTTTTTGCTACCATAACGATGTAAGGCCTATTCCATAGCAAAGACTAAATGTCAATTACACTTGCACATACGTTCATAAAATTTCGTGTTTCTACCGTATTACTAATACAGTCCTTAATTTCGTGTCTACCGTATTACTAATCCAGTCCTTTGAATGAATCCGGTTAATGGACCGGAATATGAATGAATGCATCGAGTTAATTGGTAGCGAGATAAACCAGTGCCTTATTGGCATATGCACTGCATATTATTCAGCTTACCTTAGGAACTTAGAAATCTTAAATACATCGTGTTTGTGACTTTAAACAAATTTAAGCACTACCTTTTGTTTTTTGGATATATTTAAAATAGGTACCTAATTAAAGTCTAATAAAGTAGGTAATAAACAAGAACGGTAATGACCGGTCGGTAAACTCTACACTGCTAAATTTGATTTAAACATCTTTCACATTTCATATTGAGTTCGTTTATGACCTAAATAGTTTTGGGCCTAAAACCTTATTCTTAATAAACATACCTACATTGTATTATCAAAAATTACGTAATCGATCATTTGATAACCTAAAATATGATTGCATATTACGAGTAACATTCTAACCTGATTAGAGAAATCATCTATCAAGCACACTCGACTAGTTTTGATGGCTTGAAAACCCTAATTCTAACTGGTCAAAACTAGTTTTATCTAGTTACAAATTTATTAATTTGTAGCCAGAGATCGACGTACGGATGCAAGCATAAATACTGATACTGGTTTGGAATTAGTTATAATGCAAGAACAAATTGGCAATCTTTAGCTGATGACATTATACCGCGATGAGCTAGATGGCGATTTTTTGCATTGCACTGAGTAGGTCATGCATATAATTTAGTATCAGCTGTGAGAGTCGGAATAGCTCATAATAATATACTTTTGGTCTACAGCATATTTTGCATGTACATACCTAGGTTTATTTCTAGGTACAAACTAGATTAATTGATTTTAGGATTTATTCAAATCTTTGCATGTGAGAGAACATTGACGTTCAATTGTTTATTTAACATCGCATTAAATCCTCGTTATTTCTTGACTCATCATTGCCGAAACTTTGAACTAAACTAATTTGACGGTTTTCATAGAAACACACCTTTTTCAAGATCGATTACAACAAGTATTCTTTAATCTGGCTCACTAAGAAACCCTGAGCTTAAGGTTGAAATGGAAGATGCAAAGTATTATAAAAACTCTATATACCCATATGCTCATGCGCACAGTGCAAGAGCGAGTAATCAGTGAGAGTCCAACCGGTCCGCTCGCGTGCCTGCGCCGATTCTGTACGTTTTCCAAATAATTACTTCTATGCATCTCCGCGAATTACTAGAAAATTGTCTCCAATCGAATGCTTTGAACGTACCGCCATGAGCTTTCACGTACCACCAAAGCTTTCTTAAATAACTCGAAATATAGACAACATGCAACAGAACAAACCTTTTGACTCTTGGAATGAGCATGCTAAAAGCATTTCAAGGCTTACATTATAAATATATTGTTGAGAGTGCGAAAAGTTTATAAAGAAGACATGTTACTTAAAACAAACAAATAAAGGAGTTTGTGGTTTTAAACAAATTACCTTACTGACTCACACGCTTTTGTGCCCAAAACAAAATAATAACGGGCACACCTACACATAGAGCTCTACACCTAAAAATAAAATCACAAAGAATTAACTCCACGTGAGCCGTACATCATATTTTTTAATGTGTTACTTTGTTATTCACTTATTTCATACCTACTTTCTTATAATCAAAAACTGCCTAGTCTTAAATATTATGAAACACTAGAAATCACTTCAAATCAGAATACATAATTAAGTAAAATTTAATTCCGAGCGGGTGCTTACCTTAAACGTGCATTTCTACGTAACTACATAAAAAAGACAATAGATAAATTTGTTCAAATTAATCACACGTCAGTCTAGCGTATTAACATTTACATTTCTGAATAATTTAACGTATATGTAGTTGCTATGATGATTCACGAGATACTTGATTATGCAACGTTGCTCAACACTGTTATAGTAATCGACTCGATTTCTAATTCACTTTAAAAGGAAGATTTATTTGTTGTTAATAAGCAGTAATCTATTCGCACAGTAAAACGGTTACCTACCTTATTAGAGCGCTTCTTCAACCTAAATAATCATTAGCAGAACACTGAACTTGTATGAGAGGTACTCGACCGAAATTAAATAAGTATGAATCAATTGTGACTTAGCGTAGTGGCAAAAGTAAATCACTAGAGCGAGGTTAGGACATAAAATCACGGTCAGTTGTAGAAAAAAGGAGTATTGTCGTACATTATTATAGCGTTTACGTCTTTCTTTGGATGGATTTCTACACAATAATAATGTACAAAATAATTAAACTTAGTCTAGCTTGATTGACTAATGGTCTCTGATTATTTATGACATACGACACTGTTCCTAATATAGTTGATTTTTTCGTAGATACAACATGAGTTACTTAATTAAAATATCTGTCAATAAGGGTTTTCGTGTATGAAAAATCCGCCAGATGGCAATACGTAGACGCGAGGTCCAAATGCTGCATGATTGGTTATTTTTGACATGACATTGGCAGATATTTCAAAATCCACCAATCATGCAGCAGTTAGACCCGACATCCACGTCCCGCCATCTAGCGGATCTTTCATACGCGAAATCCCTCATTACCGTAACCGGCATTCATTGGCTGCACCCTGCATCAAGAGACAGTATGTTATGACACCCACAAGTTCTAAAAGGATAATAATCCTTTGATCATTAACACTCCACACGTAAGCTCATACACTACCCACAGCACCCCAAAATAGACTTAAAGCTAATAATTGCCTGTAAAATCATTTAACTAATTAACAAAATTTATAACAGGTTGTACGGTACAGATGTTGACCTCGACAATGTTGCTAAGTTTTGCAATTGGGAGCGAAATTTCAAATATTTATTTCAACACAGTATTAACCGTTTAAATGTTATACAATAATTAATTGTACGTTTTAATTTAATACAATGTTGCTAAGTAACAGGAGTGTGACTCAAGATTTAAGTTAAAAATAAGCCTGTAATTGTAATACATGAGCGGTGATTGTAAAAAATTAGCAACATGTCGAAAAATGTGTCAACTAAAAATATCTATCCGATCAACAGCATTTCCTAACGTTTTGTGGTTTACTACTTCATTAATAGGTACCTAATGTAATTGGATAATCAATATTTGCAAAATTGTTAGAAAGCTATTTAACAAGGGTGATAATAAGTAATTTAACAAGGGTCTAAAGTATTCATCTTAATTTTCCTTATGAGGTAACTAAGTAAGTAATAAAATATTCTCTCATTAGCAGTTATTTCCTTACACCTGACCGTCATTGGTGTTACACAATCCATATAGTATTCAATGAAAGTGAGTTCTGTCGACGTTTTCCTACCATAAAACTGGCAATAAACTCACTCTTTACGTGATTTGCCGAAGTACTACGTGCCCAGTTATATTTAGCATTCCAATTGCAAATCAAGCTTCTGGTTACATAAAATTTATTTATTAACTATTTTTGAGTTCAAGGCAATATTGATTTAATTTAGTTAAATGATTTTTTTAAATAAAAAAGGGTCGAACTCTACATCCCTATAGATTTATCCACGAAGACGCCCCCCCCTTTCCTTTCTTCCGCTAATGTTTGAGTGTTATCAGTACACGCTAATGAGTGCACACCCACACTACAATAATGACGCTCGGATTGCCTGGATCAAACTCCCCGCACCCCGCGCTTCCCTCGACCAAAAATTTTTGGGGCGTGTCTTCGTGGATGAAACGACTTGGTGCTAACTGTCATAATGGCAATCAAAAACTTTTGGTCAAAGTCAAATAATCTAGCCACTAGGAAAATCACCACCTTGCCAAATATCTGGGATTAACCTTTACTGTGCGATGGTGCATAAATGCACGCGACTCTACCTATTTTTTGCTTGGAATCGCCTTCAAGAGTTTAATTATTTCTATAGGAGCAATACCTGTTGTATTGAACATACCAAATATATGAGTAGGTATAGCTATTTCTCTTCATAGAATAACTTTCTAGGTGCGTCGTGTTTTATATTAATTCTTTTGCTAATAGCGTAGAACTATTCATTTTCTATCATAACGTGTCAGTCAAAAAGAAATCGGAAATGCATTATTACTCGGGCATTCATATAAGAAAAGTATTATGTCATACAATTATTGCTAACCGGACGTTTGAACCGCAGTTACTGATTAGTATCAATAATACATCAATATATCGTGAATCGATATAGTTAATTAAACTGGACCAGTGTTAGCTTTAAAATGAAATAGATATTGTCTGGTATTTCAAATTTTTAATTGACAGATGGATTTATATTTAAATATATTATCAAATCAATTAGCCAGTTCCGCTATTACCGATGAATTGTTATAATTAGTGTTAAAGGCACATCTGATGAGTATCGTAATACTAATACAATTACTTAGGTATAAAATGCGATAGTAACTCTGTCTATTTGTTACGTTTTCAAATTCCCATGGTAGAAAAATTAAGGCTGGGTTACACCAACTCAGCCTAAATGTTCCATTTTCAAGTAGTTTTTATCGTAAGAAACGCACGTGTTCAGTGTACCTACCATGAGTTTACGATAAGTGTGCTCGCTAGCGAAAACGTCAAAAATCTCTATGGAGATCTTGAAAGTAGCCGCAAGGGGCGCTGCACAATATGTCATACAATTAATGTCATTTTTTTACGGAGTCGCTAGCGAGCACACGTAACGTAAACTCATGGTAAGCACACAGAACCTAGTTGCTTAAAAGAACATTTAAATCTGCAGTCAGACAGCGGGCGTCAATTTAATGTAGCGTGACGTTTTCATAGTTTGTAGCCATCTCAGAAGCCTCTGTTATTAACAAAAATCACTCCTCTCGCTCACTCTTACTATTTAACACAATTTGTCTAACTTTTATTAAGGATTGAATACTACTACGAACGAAATGATCGCAGACGATTGCGGAGTTTTCCTGCTATTGTACTATCTGTATAAGGACGTGACAATTAACTCCGATGTTAACAAAAACTGCCAGTAAAACGCCAGCTTGGTTGTCCAACAAAAAGTGCAATTAAGATTTTATAGTTTTAATTCAATTCACAAAGAAAACTCAATGGAAAAAGAGGGGAAAAGTTTATAGAACTCATTCAGCAATAGCGTACGTACAGTCCTGTCATCTTTTTTGTTGGAAAACAGCACCTATTTACCTCTAAATACATGCTACAATATTTATCTTCATGTGTTGTCATCTGTACAACAAATACATAACAAGAAAATTGGTTGTATGAATGTAGAAATCAGATATTTGCAACGGTCAAAGTCACGACGAACCGGTTGTTGTTTAATACGTGATACTCGTATAATATAAAATATCGTTTGTTTGTGCTGCATTCACGTCGCAGTGTGAAAAATATTATGATTAGGTAAGAGTAAATTTATTTGTTTACAAACTATTAGAAGGAATTTAGTGCGCTTTGAATCTATTAAGTGTCTCTATACGTGCCTTATTTAATTTTCAGCGACGTATCATTAAAATTACTTAGAATAGGGTAACTTAGGAGATATCCCTAGGCCAATAGAGCCTCCATACGATAAGATAGGTGTTTCACATACAAGTCTCACGTGCTTGCACGTAAATTAGAGAGCTTTACATTGTACATTCGAGACACACGTGCGCTGCCACTTAGGACTCACTATAATTGCATTATTCAAACCCAAACCTACGATATACATTTAAATGAGTATAAGTTTCTTGGGAACCGAACTTTTTATAATTTTGTATGTGCATACCCAGATGGCGGCACATTAATATAAACACCGTGGTAGGTATCTTTTGTATGTTGTACATATAAATACTACTTTTTCAGCATAAGCTTTTCCATCAAAAACCGAATGCTCGACAGTCCCAACAGTATTCTAATGGTTTTGGCGGGGAGGTGGGACAGTGTCCTGATAAGACATTGGATCACCGCTCTAATAAACCAGGAGCAAATATATATAAATAATTAATAATGTCAAATATTACTACTAACATTAGATGTAAGAACATTGTTACTAACATAATTGGATCTTTGTAATCTGAATAAATGAAATTTATTATATTATTATTATTATTATAAGGATAAATCTGCCGTGTAGATACTATGCCTAAGATCCATATTTATTTTATTCGATCATTAGTCTCAAAATAATTTTCTAAAATTGTAATTAGGAAACATAATCATGTCTTAATCGATGTAAAATTAGGGATTCCCTTATACGAGCAACTAAATAAATAAGGAATCAATTAATAACAGATTTAGAAAATCCACGACCGAATACCAGTTTGATATTATCTAACTACATATAATAATTTACACTTAATAATTCGCCTTAATTTTGCGAATTGTTTAACATTCCAGCTTTAGGCCTATTTACAAGACCAATTTATAAGGCATCTAAACGATATACACTAGGTTAAACCAATAAAGATTAACCACTCTAGTAGCGCACTAAAATCCAATAAATATTGTATTGCAAGCTTAACTTGTCAATCTACAGCTTTAAGAAACTGAGGCAACTAAAAACTGGCCTATAGGCTATAGGTATATTAGGTTGAAGTAAATTAAGTAAGCCCGAGTTTGCTTGGGAAAATACCGTGAATATTAATATTAAAACATCATTACCTTATTCACTACTGCACACGCTTTTATGTAGCAAAGCAATTATTGTTGTGGTTTTAAACAACATCACCTATTATAACGAAGCACAAGTCTTGCAAAAAATATTAAGTTTTAAATAATGCATTAATTTAATACTTTTTACTTCCAACACTGTTTTAGTCTGTCTCTTTCACTCTGTAATCGTATATTATTATTTTATGTGCAAATTGACAGCAGACTCGGACTGACTGTAACTTATGCAATTAGAACAAGGAAGGGCCTGTCGAAACGTGAAATTGGACCGATTTATTAATTACAGCTGTAATTACAAGGGATTTACAAGTGTTAGTAACAGTCTATAATCCTGTATAAATCCATATTAAGTGGATTTGACGGACTTTATGATATATACTTCGGGTTTTTGCGCTGTAAAGGATAGCGTGTTAATTAAGAATCAAACGAACTTACCTGTGATGTTTGATATCTNGTAAAACAAAATCATCTTCGGGAGAGATACGAAGTATAATTTACTATTTTTAACGCTCTCTTTATTGCTAAATCCTAATTCTCGTAGATTAGGGCATAATGACCTCTTTGATACTTGTTTCGTTTTATTCAAATATCGAGACTCAACCAAACAAAGCTTTGAATTTAGTTTTACTTGTAAGTTTGAATCGGATTCCAAACGCCAAACTTCAAATAACTTCGCAAAAGTATGTAATTTACAACTCAGCTTTAAGAAAAATACAGCTAGATAAATAACAGTTCTTTCTTACATACGTAAAGCAAGTGGATCTCTGTAAATACGCCTTAATGTTTAAATCTTCAACATTGCGCAGGATCAAGGCCACAAAAGCGGTTAAAATCTCAATTTCATGTTCATCTGTACACGCCACTTTCTTTTTGTCGCATAATAAATTCAAAATAACGGGTTTCTTGTGCTCATCATAATAAATACAAGTCGTGATGATGTTGTTAATTCTGGTTTCACTGTGACCAAGCGAAAAAAGTTTAGAAGTAGAATCCAAAGTCCATTTAAACCCGTGGAACCCTAAGGCCCAGAACAGAAACTGCAACTGCTAGTTACTTTTGAGTTGCATCTAAGTTTCTGCCATAGCGTCCGTTGAGAGACCACACATGACGCGACCAGTTTGAAACTTTCAGTTTCATTCATCAGAATCATCACAAAGTTGCAGTTTCGTTGCAGTTGCGTTTCACTGTCTGTTCTGGGCCTAACCGGTCGCATGAGACCGCGGAAACAATTGAATTCTATTGTGTCTCAATTCGCTGCTACTTGAAAGGCTTGTAGCAAATTGTCGGCCTTTCTGAAACGCTCTTTCACCAAGGATGCATGTAAAACTGGCTTCTGTTAGGATTTTCAAGTTAAAAGTATGCGTAACTATTGTTAGGGAAATACTCCATTGTAAATTAGTTTCAAATACAATAAAGGAATAATAAATAAAGGAGCAAATAGCTTTCAGCAGCTGGTTCCTGAACAAAAAATCTGGAAAATCGTGGTTGGGCAAGGTGGCTGTTGAAATCCCGAAGGAGTATTGTTTAGGTTGTACTTTATCTGTATCTACCTACTTCTATACTTTTCTCGTTGCTAGCGCATAGGCATTGTAAGTATTTGTGGTTTTCTGTCATTTTAATGTGCTATGCGTCGTTTAGCGAATTTCAAATAGCCGAGAATAATGTTATTTCACAAAGCGAAAACAAGCATAGTTGTCCATTGCATAATCGCATATAAAATATGTTGGCCACAACTATTTATAATGTTGCAATAAGAAAAAATTGCCTTTTTGTGTGGTTTAAATAATATGAAAACCTGTTGTATTGTCTTCTATAAGTGATCACTTAAACATAACACATTTGGTCATTTTACGAAATATAAGTGAAATATGTTAGAGATTCCGAATTGGAGTCTTTAGTCCTCGTAACTAGGACACACCTAATATTCGGTAAAGATATGAAATAGGTAATTACAGGACAAACGCAAGTGCAAAAAAAATTGTATTTTTGAGTAATAGCAATAAAAAAATCACAAATGAAATGAACTCGATTCGCGAACGTTTCACAGTAAGTTCCGTAATGCACAAACGCTTAAGCAAATATTTTTTCCATGGACGCTATCACAATAGTAGGTACAGTCAACAGCACATCAGAATACATTTTGGTTGCAAAATAGCACCTGTTTTAACTGAATAAGATGCACCATTACTACCTTGATGTGCTGTCATCTATACCTAATCAGCCGGTTGCTTCAACGTATCATGGAATTAAAATCATGCAACTTGAATGACTGGATTTTTTGAGGAAAATCAATTCACTTGCTAACTGAACTAGGACGTAACGGGCCTCCGCCCAAACTGGATCGTTACATAAAATTAATTTTACACAATCGCTTTTAAATTCAACTTCATAATAGTTAATAATCCCAGTACAATTTTCTTTTATGCAACGCAAAAATGTAACATTTTTATGATTGGGATTGGACAGGTAAAGCTTCGTAACACTTCACTCATAGGTGTGGTTGTTGAGTACCAGAGTTCTACTCTCTCGATCCGGATTTCGTGGGTTTGATTCCCAAATCTACAAATAAATAGCTTTGTATAATTGTTCCCACTTGGTTACGACATCGTATGCTTGAGTCCCTTATGTCTCGATCCGATGAACTACTCGTATTAAACCAAAATGGAGTAACTAACACTCAATATCGCCGAGTGACTTAATCGATTATAAAAGACCAATAAAATCGATGCCGTTCTTTTACGTGAATATCATTAATATCGATGAGATCACTCGCGATGGCAATTGCGTAGTCACCATGCAAACATTGCTCTATTTCACTTTCTTTTCAATAGTAAATATTCTAATCACACGATAGAGTTTTCACTTGTGATTTCACCTAAAACCCGATAAATAACATCCCAAATCGTCTGTGCATTTTAAATTACATTTAAAGAAAATTTAAATTAGGATTCCGTTTCCGTATTTCCCTTTTCACAAGGCCTCCTTTGGATTTGCATAAAAATTTAACATACATAATGTTACTTCATCCTGTTAAATATTTATGTAATACGTACATCCTTATACTCTATTTACTTCGTAGTACCTTTGTACTTAATTATTACTAAATCACGGTCTCTAAATTAATAAAAAGGCACATATTTTTGTATTTATAGGAAAAAAATATTTTTAGTTATGTAGATTTAAGTGAAGATAACTACGCCTATTATAATTTAGGAAACGATTCGTTAATTAAAATGATGTGTCTATTAAAACTGATTAAGGCATCAGCACTATCGTTAATTGTGGCATAACCGACAATGATTATAGCTCAATTTACTTTGCATTCTTAATCTAAATACCCTTTTTCCTCCTCCTTAGTTTTTTTGAAAAAGTAGGTATGTGTTTTATACCAAATAGGTACAAAACAGACTGACTGTCTGAAAAACAATAAGAAATAGTGCATAAAAATGACACTATTAACTACACCACTGCTGTGTTATTTGTATCAATAACACTTGTATTATTATGGTAATGTAGATAGAGCAGCTGTTTTTCATTAAACAATATTTAATATTGACTTATAATTGAAATACAAATGTAATATTTAGATGTATCAATGTGATAACCTTTAATAATTATGATGAATCGCTACGATACTGTATCATAGCTAATAAATAGAAATCAAGTCAACACTTAATATTCAAAGACATAAATCAAATACCTACAGCTGAATAGTGTAAATTGCCCGGGTTACAGACCCGCGAACTAAATACATCGAACAGACAGAAGTATTGGCTAACTAAATAACGGACACAGAAAACAACATAAGAAAATACTATTATATTATTCACACTTACAATAACACAAATGGCAATTTCATCGAGTTTGCTTGCAAAAACTTTTCCGACGCACTTTTGTTTTAAAAGCTAATCGAATGACCTAATTAACGAGTTTAAATTAACTGATAACGCAAATTATCAATCAATTTACTAATAACCTATGACTAATTCGCGATGCTCCACTTTCTAGTTTAATCAACCGTGGGGTATTTCATCGGTGCTGATAGAATCGCGATCAAAATTATAGCTTCGCACATTACAATTGCTAATCTATTTACATGGATAAACCTCCGTGGTCTAGTTGTTAGGGAATTCAAATTTTCCAAGATTTTTCGTTCAGTGTGCTTACCATGAGTTTACGTTACGTATGTGCTCGCTAGCGAGTACGTCAAAAAGTCTATGAAGATTTTATTTCTTGAAAGTAGCCACTAAGGGCGCTGTACAATATGTCATTTAATGTAATTTTTTTACGCAGTCGCTAGCGAGCACACCTAACGTAAACTCACGATAAGTACACAGTTCGTAGTAAGAGGAAAAAGAAGCAAACTTCTCCCTAACTATCACTATGGTTAACATAGTGATTCCTTGACTTAAAATAAAAATCGTGGCTAACATAAGATAGGACCGGCCGTTGTGGAAATCTTTCGGAGAGCCCTTTGTCCGGCAGTGGACGTTATTTGGCTGAAACGAACGAACATAAAATAGTTAAAAGCTTTTAATCATTGTACACTGAAGTCACAAGTTAACGGTGCGTTAACTATGTTAACCGATAAATACAATAATTTCGATTAATTCCATCCCATAAAAATCTTCTAACCATATCTATAAAGCGCTTCCAAATACGCACAAATAATTGCTACAACTTAATATCAATTTGTCAGTCTTGAATCGAAATGCTTGGACACTTCAACTTGGAATTGGAATAGTTCCAAGACGTTGGAATTCCTTCTCCGATGATAATTACTGCAGTATGCATCTAATGCGCGATGAATGATCAGGACTGAATGAACAATGGCACTGGAAACTGGGGCTTGGGCTATGTATACTCAGAAGTAGGGCTGTGAAGATTCAATATTTGAATGAAATATGAATGATTTCGAACTGAAATCGCATTTTATTCATATTTATATTTTATCATCACTTGAAAAAATCGATTGCCTCAGATAGAATCGGAGCAACACGACCGCTTTTTATGTGCAAAGCAATTGCTCTACAGCTTACAACATAATCATTATTCATATACATTCTTAGACAACTAACAAATCGTTCATCATCTAGAATCCTATAATCTGCTTACAGTGCATTTCTACGAGTATCCTGACTCAAAACTATTTCTCGCGCGTGCAGCACGTGACGAACACTTATTTTCATCACTTCATTTGTTTCAATTAGTAAACAAAAGACTGTTCTAGTTCCAATCATTGTATTTTTGTTTGTATTTATTAAACAAAAGACTGCGTAGTTCCAAAATCTATTTTGTTTCGATTGTAGTAAACAAAAGACTGTCTAGTTCCAATTTCGAAGAACCAGTAACCCTGTGCACAGAGCGTGGCAGTTAGTTGCGCAAATGCAACCACGTGATACTGCGTATGAAGTTTTTTTCTTTTGCGGATACGCACAGGTGAGGTGTTACGTATACAGAATTTAGAATGCATTGTGACTGAATAATTGTGACCTTGCGTTGGGCGTGTTGGGGAATACCGAGTTGGACGAATTCATTTGTCTTTTGTAATTTTTAAATCGTTAAATCATGCTGTGTTGACATGAAGTATTTTTATATTCTACGATAGTAAAAGTGGCTCAAGAAAATGAATATGGATTGTCACAGTCCACACTATAAAAAGGGAAATAAGAGCAACACTATTTAAATAAAACAAATGTCCATTAGACTTCCACATTTTCTCTTTAAAGAAAGTCACTAAATACTTTATTCAGTCTACAGTACCGAAATCGATTTAGTACATAGCGCCACGCTTTTCTAAAGCGTTCGACGTTTCATTATTAAAGAACATTGTGAACAAATATCATTTCCCTACTTTCGACCATGAAACCGATCACTAGATCAAAGTACTCGAACTTCACGCATTGATTGACGTCCGTAAAGACCGGAAAACGATCGATAGATCAATATCACTATTCGAGCATTCAAATCGATTTTAATATCGGAACGGCTTTGACATAACTCTGACAGTGTAATCGCGCGACAATCAGCCGCAGGCGCACTTTTGATACATGTCCGGTTTTAAAAACACTTAAGCTGGCTTATTAATTAAGTGCTGATATAATTTATGGTTGTATAATCACTTTGGAAACCATTTTACTTATGCATATCTAAGTAGGCTCATTAGCCTTATTAATTTGTATATTATTAATTATTAGACATGTGTAAAAATGTTTTTTGGCCTTGTGTTGAAATAATGTAGAGACAGGGTTATTAGGTTGACGTTAATTAAATCTGTACTAATAATTCCTTTCTCTTGTATTCTTATTTTTCTTTCATCGCATAGATTATAAAAACAGAGGTCAAAAATCTAGTGTCTGGGAATTAGAAGCAACCTTCCATTCGAGCATGACTCTTTTACCATTTTACCACGGTGGCGATTTCTTATAACTGTAAGGCCTATGAATAATTTACGCAGAAAAGTCGATTAATTTATACATCACAACCAGAAATTGGCATTAATTAAAGAAAAGGACATTTAACTTTACTACGAAACTCCTACGAACATTAACTGACGGATATGCTGTCAGTAAGGACAGGAACTGAAATGAACCGGAAATTTCACCCTTCTACTTAGCATATTTTATGTATATCGACCACATAAAATAAAATCATATTTCCAACATTACATAAGAAGTTAACGAGTGCGGATGGTACTTAAAATTAATAAGAAACATCGCATTGATTGGACTGCTTTACATGCTCGAGTAAATGTATTGAAATTGTACCTAGTAATCATGTTTCTGTAATTCTGCATGTACTACTCGCTGAAGCACAAACTATAAACAACAGCACATAAATTAAACAACAAATTTTTAATAGGGGCGATTTCATGAAATTCAATCATGGCTCAAATTTTTCGTTTTTTTTATTTTTGACATCACATCAAAACGGTGTCTATTTTTTAGCAACAAAAATTCGAAAAAATAAATCTGTACGGCAGTAATGCTTAATGTCCAATATTAGTGTGATAGTTTGGAACAGCTTATTATTATTACTACACACCTGTCACTGTCATGCATGAAATCATTGATTTAAATGTAGCACACGCAGATAAAAATGCGCATTACATTGCGTAATATGGAAATCTCGGACTTGCCTGTCGGATGTGACGCGGTTTCACGCATGCCTTCTTTTATCTCACTTTTCTTCGCTACTAATTAACTTCGATTTAAATGTGGACACCCAGAGCGGAGCCAAAACGCGTAATATAAAATATTGCGTAAGTGGTCGCGTAATATTCAGATCATACGCGCGGATGTGGCGACGCGGGTTCGCACTTGCAAGTTTTTGTTTTTTACTTTTATGAATGGAAGGTAATAAGCGTATTGACTTTCATTCTTGTGTGGCATCGTAGGCTGTAAACGGTATTCCTTATTGATTTCAGATTTCACTTTCAAATAAAAAAACAGTAAGTTGAAGATATTATTCATCTTTTGTACTGCTTTCACAAAATAAATGTTTAAAAACTTTAAATAGGCTGAAATAAAAATCTAACTGAACGAATATGAATACATCAGAAATTACATAGGAATCCTATTGCGAACTCATAACCAAACAATGACTAATTCAAATATGAAATTACTCACTCGCCTCAAAGTGGTGTCCCACAATTTAACTGAACAGCAAAGGCTATTGCGTTAAAACTATAACATTACCAAAACAGGCTAACTCAGCATCAAAGTACAATTTCTCTTGCCGTAAAATAACGCCGGTCCTCGCTGACATCATCTTTAGATCTTGTCAACTTTACCAGTTTACTCACAATGTATAATTTAACTTTCCCCGATTGATGCTCGGGTTTCACTTTCAACATTTCGTTAACGCTCCATTAAACTTATTCTATTGTTTTAAGTCTTGGACTCTATCTAATATTGAACGTATACATCAGTTTATGCAATAGAATAATATCATTAACAATGACAGATGACTGGCTTAGTTGTTGTTACAGTCGTTTGCTATAATGATAAGTCAAAGCCTAATGACAATAAAAATAATAAATATATGAGATTTGGTTTAAATAGCTCAAAGCGCAATAGTAATACTATTTATCAACCACTCTACAACTAGTACGTTGACAAATTACCAACGAGATATTATTATACAATAGAAAAACAATTGTCTAATATGTTGCATGGACTGTCAATGTTAATAAAGATATTGTGTTTGAGACAAAATTACGATAAACTTTTCAAATTATATTTTAAATAGTTTTTTGTTTAACTAAAAAGTTTACCTTACTTACTATTCTTAGAAGTATACAGTACCTTAATATTTGGCATAAAAATAAAAGTGAAACTGTTGGCCCATATAATATTCAATCTGAAATATCTTACAGTCATTGACCAACTGAATCTACTGGTATAGGCATAGACAAAAAATTGATTGAATTTTGACCAACAAAAGATACGAAACGTGACATCCGCTATAATAACGCAAAAAAATATAATGACATGGAAAGTTATTTTTATTCAACAGGAAGTCTGTGAACTAATAAAAAATATGCCAACTTATGAATATTTAGTTTAAAATATATCAATAAATTTTAAACAGTATTAAATTATTGTAATTGCAATATAAAGTAGGTACTATACTGTAAAGTCAATTACGTAAACCAGTTATTAACATTTTAAATACAATTGAAGGTTTTTGTATTCTATTCTTCACAAAAACTAAGCTACTATTTAATAATCAAAATTTCGCATAAGCTGTTTAATTAAATTACCTGTCAAAGCTGTATTAATTTTTAAAATCACTTATTTGTAAACCGATTGTTCTTGGGCGGGCTGCGCCCTTTTGCTCAACTGGCATCCGCAGAATACCAGTGGTCGTGACGTTCTCTCTGCCGTCACGGCTTATACTGAGCAGATGCCATTTTGGTGCATGTACTTTACTGTTTGGTTTTGTTATATCTATTTGTTATTTTATTTTGTACTAGCATCGAATAAATACTTTTCTTTCTTTCTTTCTTTCTTTCTTTCTTTCTTTCTTTCTTTCTTTCTTTCTTTCTTTCTTTCTTTCTTTCTTTCTTTCTTTCTATATTAATACACTCAGTCGAGTCAATATTTTTTATTATTTTTTACCTATTATTTTATCTAGGGTTTGGAAAGAGTGCATTAACTGTGCTATCTTAACTGTGCTATCTTGTTGATTATTTGCACTTATCGCCATCAAGATAAAATGTGAAGATATGGTATTAATGCATTATACATTGGGATAGGTCATAATCGGTATGACCATGACGTGTACATCACTCGTCACTCTACGTAAAGACTCCGTCTCATCAATGCTTTTAGATTTACTTTTCTTTTTTTTGCACATTAAAAGTGCAATTGCACTTAGAAACTATTTTATTAACATCTCAATAATAATGTAAAGGTTTAATGCTTATAACTTTAATGTTTTTAAAAGCTACTTAACTTGATAGAGTCATCGCACGATGATTTATGCATTGAGATAGGTCAAGACTGATCATATATTCTATAGCTTATTTTAAATCTATTTTATGATCACAATGTCATGGCCAGCTAATTTTAAGTCGTTTTAATGAATCTAAAATATTTGCAAGGTTACAATAAAATATTGATCATGATAAGATATTGACACATCGGCTAGGTCAAGAGCAGGCTGACCGTGGCATCCAAGTCTTGGTTCACCTCTCCTGTCATCGAACTCTCGAGAACCGATATTGGCCAAGAAAGAGCATAATTGTGACGTAAGCAGACGAAGATCGGCTTTCATTTGTTTATTAAAGCGGGTCATTTTAAAAAGTTAATCATTTATTTCCACTTCTTATGGTTCAGTTTTCGATGTATTTTCAGTGTTAAATATAAAATATCATTATTCTCTTACAAATAAGGTTCAAATCTGACTAAATCAATTTTACAGGTATTGTGCCCTTGACTACAATTACATTTTAATACTTAATTGACATTCCAGTTGGGTTTATATCTGTCATAGAATATTGATACTGATTGTGTTTTAAGCCGTACATTAATCATTGACTATTGGCTTGCATATTATAATCTGACCCGATTTTCTGGTAATTTAAATACAAATAGACTTCTTGACCTTATTCTCGGTTAAACGACAGGTAGGTTCTATTAAAGATTGATCTTGTTCATAATTACTTGTAGTTTGTTGTTTTAATTGGAGTCAGTAATTGAAATTTGAACTGGCACCTTCTTTTCCAAGTAACATATTCACGCCCGTATTCACAAACGATGCTTGCAGCAAATGGAACGCACAGCGTTGAATAGAGCTCTGTGAATGGTTCGTGTGTCACCTAGTTCATCCACGCGCACTGTGAGACCTCATAGTAATGTTTGTGAGTACGGGCGTCAGTCTTATACTCAGCGCAATTTACAACTATGGAATTTCTAATTCATTTCAGTTCATTTCATAATTCCAAGTATTCCTCAATGTTCTTGCTCGTCACTGTAATATTATTTGTCCTCATCGGGATTTGAACTCACGACTACAGCTGGTTTTGTACTCCAGCACGACATCCCATAGGCAGGTTACCAACAAAGTCTATTGTTCATTTCTATCTATTTCTCTGTATTTCTGACAACCATTACATTAAATCGCTCAATTCAAAAGCTCTTTATTTAATCACTAGTCATGTAGTTTAGTCAATAACTTACAACTCCTTAAAAAGCCGACCAATTTCTAAATTAACAATTTCATAAAAATCCAATACCATACGCGCTAATCTTAATCCAATTTTGATTTAACCGTTAATGTTAGTTTTATTTCGAAACGCCATCTGGGCTGTGGATGGAATGCATTAAATTCAGACCGAGAATGTGATTCGGTATTTATTACTCGATACAAAGTCGAGCACAGCTGTTGTAGTTGTTCCCATGCCTTTAGGTTAGAACGATTTCGTTGCTAAGTGCATAATGCCACTTGTTTTGGTTAAAAGGAATACTTAGGCTGGGTTGCACCATCTTACTTTAACTTTGACAAACGGCAAAAATCTGTCAAACTCCGTACAAAATTCACCGGTTATCATCATAGTTTCCGTCAAAGTTAGGTGGTGCAACTCAGCCTTGTGTAAACGATTTTATGTTGTTATCTGGGTACATGTATCATGCGAAAATTTGAAGAAAATGTCTCGGATTTCAGTTTAAAAAAAGAAATACTCCAGAAGCCTTTGCATTAATTTCTTAGTGGAAAAAACTCATAAATATTCATGGATCAAATAACAATTATATTTCTCGTTATCGTTATATCTGATTTAATACCTAAATGATATAAAAATGGAAGCAGATATTATTTTTTCATAGAATCAGAAGTAGTACGTTTTTTGTATTATTGTTTAATTATGATAAATAAAATAATTCACTTATTAACGAGTTGTGGAAATGGCTAATATATACACACAAATCATCAATAACAAACATTATGAATAAAACAATACCCTACTAAATACATAAGTAAACAAACGTTAGTTACGCTCTACTAACATTTGTTAACGTTGATCATTAATATAATCGACGGAAAATAAACAAAAATCAAAGGATCTAAAGTAAAACAAGTTTAATTATAACATTTTTATTTATTTATCGATAATACTCATATCTGACACTATTATCTACATTCGTTCGTTCGTTCGTTTCAGCCGAAAGACGAATATTGTCTACATATTAATGTTCAATCGAAATATTTATAGTATCTACATCTTAAATTGATCTTATCACATATCTATCGCTCTTTATATCTCTAGACAAATAATATATCAATATTGCCAACACTACATACAATATCTCAATTTATTAACACTTATGCAATCGGAATTTCAATAACAAATCGAAAAGACACTTACTTACTGATAAATTGGTAACTATTACTTCTTACAAAGACACTGTTACATAAACTGTAATAAATAGTGAAAGTGTGCACAATAAATTTACTACAACGGTAAAATTAGCTTAGAATAACGTATACTTTTTACGAGTTTCCTTGTATTGTTGATTTTTTTTTTTTTTTATGCTAGCCAAGGCAGGTATTTGACCGCAATCGCACCTGGTGTTAAGTGAGATGCAGTCTATTGTATATTGTATGTAGCATATTGATTAACTACCTGGCTTATTTAAAAGATATCCAGTCTTTCTTAATTAAAAATAATTGTGTGCGGAGAAGTTTCCCGAAAAATAACTTTTTTCCCCCCAGTTGTTGTTCTCCAAAGATAAAAATAGAGTCAAAATTTCACAATCTATAAGCACACTAACTACACTACAAAAAATCATATCGATCGATTTGAATGAAATGCGAACAAATAATATATTAGACTCTCGTGTACAAGAGCGTGTAAAAAGATAATGTAAAAGATTTCAACGCGCCGAAACTCTATAGCTCGCTTGATAGTACTTGATAGTTTGATACCAACATTTGATACCAACCTGATACGTATAAACCAGTACATAAATAAATACCCCTAAATAACCAAAGCTTATACAAAATAAAGTACATACAGTGTATAGTCTAAAATGCTATGAGTACTTATAAACATCCATGACGGTTAACAAGCCACCAATCTAGGCTATCAAATAAAAACAATAAACTTATTTCAGATATTCTTTTGTTTCAGGTAAATGGTCGTAATAATGTTGAGAAATCGCTTCAGCGGCCGATCGTCATTTGTTGATCTTTTTGGCCTTTTGGCTGCCAATCGTCAGCGTCATCGCCAAGTGAGAGCGGTCAAAGATTGCATGTTCTTATTTTTGTGACTTAATAAAAGTACATAACCATCGGTTCCAAAGGAAAGGAGTGTAAGTACATTTTTATTTTTCCTGGCTCAATAAGACTTGATTGAACATCACTTAACCTTTCTGCAAAAAGTCGGTAACAAAGCGAAAGTCGTGTAGCCGAATTTACCGTCAAATTGCAAAACTTATTCAGTTTACAGTTTACCCAATCCACAATCGACTCGTGAAACTAAAGCGGCATTTTGGATCGAAAGTAAAATATTAACCTTCCAACTTATGCATTGCAGTGTATTAGTGTTGCTGAATTTGCTGAACAATTAACGATCTTACAGATTTACTAACAAGTATAACTTAATTGACGTTATGGATATACAGGATGTATCCAATCAAAATAGATTTATGATACTGTTTTTTAATTAATTCAATTGTTAATTTTTTGGGCAAACTAAGTAAACATTGCAGTGAAACGTTAGAATTCGCATTTGTGAACATTGCACAAAAATTAACGTGTGGAATCTAAAAATATAGGTGGATGTCATTTTAAGCAATTGTTAAATTGTTAAGTTTTAAAAATGAAATTTAAAAAATAGGCTCTTATTAGAGCTGCGTGTATTTTATTCGCTACTTTGACTATCTGATTTTATTGTTCCTATTGCATTGTGATATGACTTGTGAAAGTAACAGTCGTGTTATTAGTTATTTCAAATTGATTTAAAAGCTTTCTTTTAAAAAACGATTTCATTTGAAAGTTCATTTAGAAATACAATCAATTTAAAAAAAAACAACGTGTAAAACGAAACCCCTACAGCGATTTCAATTTATTTTGCATAAGACTTTCCTATTTATTATGTCACATAGCACAATAGCTTTACATTCACGCCTACTTTTTATCAGCGAAACATATCAACACTTTTGCATAAAGGCTTTTGCACACTACAGTCCGAAGTCTCTTATCTTTAATTGGGATCACGCCTAAACGTATTCTCAATGAGTCTTTTCTGCTTCCCCTTTCCTTACCTCTTCATCCATCAAAAATTCAGCGTAGCCCACAAATCTGGCAGTGTCTGAGAGTCTTAATAAGAAATCTAGTAAAAAAACTAAGGCCACCTGTCACATGCCTCGAGTTAATTATGTTGTCTAGCTTCGTCGCCATTCCATCCTGCTACCAATCCAATAATTAGAGGACGAAAGTGTTTAATGGCCAGTCCAGTTACGATCCACATAAGGATCGCTGCCCACGACTGGTTCCAGTCTAATGAAAGCAGTAGATATAAATCAATCAAGACTTTCATACGTTTTGATTTTATACGATACCAGTTTTGAGCTATGTGCGTTTTTACGTGGATCGTATTTGGTCGCTGTAATTTGATACATAGTACCTACTCGTACACAGACGCATAACTTTTCATTCCACCCACAGGTATTACTAATGTTAACAAACAATTCAAAGAGAACTTCCCGCGCTAAACTCTCTCCTGACGTCTAGATAAAAATTGACATCTGTCATTTTAACTTTGAATATTCATCATTATCGTAATTTAATTTTCAGCCACAAGACGTCCACTGCTTATAGAACATAGGCCTCCCCCAATGATTTTCACATCGCCCAGTTGGTAGCGGCCTTTTACCAGCGCCTTCCTACTACCTCCATGAGGTATTAAGCTCTTAATATTGCGCTTACATAAGTAATCAATAGGTATATAGGCAGGAAATCTAATCAGAGTAAAACTCCAGTAAACTACCTAAAATTGCACCACATTCGTCGTAATACCAATAAATGATTTACATTCAAATGATTAGGGTAATTTCTATGTCAAACTAGATGTTGAATTTAATGTAATAGTACTGATTATTCGAGCATGATATTATGAGCTTTAATACTAGATTTTAATCAACTTTAGCAATAAATTACCTACTAGTTTCATACTAAAATGTGTCGTAAATTAAGAAAATCGGTCAAACCTTATCTTTTGTCTTTAAGGCTTAAAACTTGAAGCAATTAAAAATGTTAACATGTTTGGACTTAACAGTAGCAAAGCTAATCATGTTATCAGCAAAATGTTACATCTAAATTAGATCCTGTTTCAAAATAAAATGTTAGTATGATAAATATTTACCAACCGTTAACCAACCAGTGATGGTAGAGATGGACGTCATTTGACTTTGCTGAAACGATGGCTAAATTAGGCTTGAGAGAAAGCTTAATGTCACTGGACTTGTAACAAAATTAATCATTACGAATTAGAAGAAGCTTGAAAGTGATGATCATCTTTGCTCAAGCACCGACTTTTACCTCACCTTTCTTTTGTAGATCATCAAAATTTCAAATGCAGGTTCTCAAGTTAGTCCTCAGTTAGTACATCAAACTCTACATTTTTGATGTAAAATAGTACCTATTACAACTGAATAATATCCTATAGTGTTAGCTTGTTGTGCCGTCCGTACAATCAGCGTCAAATAGTTCGTGACACCCAAAGTGGCCAAAAAGTTGACAACCAACCTTATTCCAATTATAACAAAGACGTGTTGCGAACTTTGGCTACTTTGGGTGTCACGAAGTATTTGACGCTGACTGTACTAACGACAAGTTGAACCTCTAGTCTCAGTAGTACGGTTGTTTTGTCCGGTCCCGGACTACTGATACTAATAAAGTGTCATTAGTACGGTTATGACGTCTAACCGAACTAATGAGACTTTATTAGTATCAGTAGTCCGGGACCGGACGAAACAACCGTACTACTGAGACTAGAGGAAGTTGAACGACATTGACCACCGACACCGCAGCAGCCTGTAACTTTCTTAAGTCTTTCATTAACTAAGTGTATCATTAATTCAAGTGAAGAAATTTCTGCTTTGGTTTCTAGTAAAGTAATGCTTTGAAATTGACCATAAAAAAGAAATAAGAAAATCATATTGCCATAATTTAGTTTTTGATATCGTTACCACCTCCCTCTTGCTTCTACTCCCATTCATTTAATATCTCCATAATAAAGCTGCCAATCCAAAATTAGAGCAGATAAATAATATATCTTATTGTGATTTTAATAACAGAGAATGTATTTGACATTAGATTATCATACAAATTAATATCCTCATCACCAACAATTTCAAAAGAACTCAAGTCTTCTTGAACTCTTTTGTTTTTTGTAGGCACATCCAACAAACATTTGGCAAGAACTCAAGTCCATTTGCACTCTTTTGTCTTTTCTGCTTTACTTTATCTCGCTCCCGCTATCACCAATGTTTGGCCAACCCGCTCCCGCTGCCGCCAATCTCCAGCCAACCTTTGGTTCAAGAACGAGTATCTGCGGTGACTTTTACTTTCGCCAAAGTAGTGCAGCCGAGTGCAATGGCTTGCCCAACGGGTCTGCACTGGAGCACCGGTGACAAGGTTGGGAAACAACCTCACTGCATTACGCACTTGTCATTTCACTGGCTGACTTTCGATGTTTATCGATCGGCTGATCGATCGACTTTTATGGTGGTGGAAATTATCTTTTTATGATTAATATTGGTATTACCAATAATATTACCAGTGTTGTGGTAAGCCAGTACTGGTTTAAAAAGGAATAGAATTATCGAATAACTCCAGACTTGTCGGCTATGATTTGTACACTAATATTTGTCACTATCATAATCACACACCTACACAAACCTAGGCCTATACTTTAGCTAATAAGCCTCTGGACTATTTATTTTCTTCCAGTATACATAAAATCATCTTCATTTCTGTTGTATCTCACGGAAAGGAATGTCATTCATTTTCTGCCTAGGGATTAATTTAACCTCCAGCCAGATGAAATTATAACAAAACACACTTCGCATATGTATTTCGCGAATGGAAATTAAAATATTAATAATGTTTTTGTGCCTTGAGAACTAGGGCCCCAATATAAGTTATTCGTGACTTGTCATTTTCAATTAAAATAGTAAGCATTGATTTATAATTACTTTTAGAAATACATTATCAACTCTCAGGTAGTGATCAAAGGTTAAACAAAGTTTAAACCGCTTTGAAGTTCGTTATCGCGATTTAGATTGGTAATTGCATTAAATCATAACATTTTGAAAGGTTATTTAGCATAATTCGCAATTAGGGTAGGTGTGCTAATAGCTGTCGGTGTACCAAAGGTTCTCTGATGTAATATGTAAATAGGTAGAATTTAGTCACAAAACGGTGTTAGAGTTTTACGCCCTTTTTAAAATTAACTGACACTTCCTAGCCTGTAATAATTGTTGGGGCAGCACCTTTATGCTTCATCGATTCTTTCATAATGCCTGAATAAACCATGTTCATATTATATTCAAATATCACTGCAAATCACAGGTTTCAAAACAATTTGATACAAATATAGTACAAATCAGCTGTGTTCCGCCTCATGAGCATACAATATCGTGCTTACAAGTAAGGACATATTTACGTGGCATATTACAACGTTAGCTATGAATAGAATATCACTGACCATTTCAGTACCTACATACTCGTATCAAATAAGTATTTACATGATGCTTAGATGACGGCCGATGAAATTAAATACTGTGGCATCATGTAAAGATGCTTTTTTTCCATCAAAAACCACTGCTCGTCCTTTAGGATGTATACTCTTAAATCTTCAAATATTGATCATCTTATCTTATCCAGGGCTACGCATGGGCGCAGTGCACGTCGACCCATCGGGATCTTTTGTGCTTCCCTTTACCTTTATCCCCCTCATCCGCAAAGATCCTATCCATATAATGAATCAAGTGCAAAATCAACAACAAAGTTATGTCTTTGGGATGCCCTTTAGGCTTCCAAAAATTACTTTCCCCTCTTCCCAAAATCGCTTACTTCAGTGAGCGGTGTTAAGTTACGAAAACGCAAAAGGCTCTACCGCGCTTAAATGAGCTGTCGCAGCATTTTAAATTCAAGATAAAAATCCCGTTCGATTTTGCCCGAGTGACCCGCGGAAGGCAGCCGTTTAGTCCAGAAACCACTTTCATTGTTATGCAAGCCACAGATATGTAACATTATCTCGCATACCGAGCGTAATGCTCGTAAAACTTGTAAAGCAACAATTTCGTAAACAAACTGCGCTTTTGGATACGGATTTTGAAAGAGAAGTTACAGTTTCGAGTAATAAAAGCTAATATTGCTTTTATGCGAGGGAAATCAGGTTTACTATAGGACGCCGATTTGTTCCGTAATTATTTGTATTACATTTATTGGTACGCTTCTTTAAGCGTTTACTACCTATAAGATCCTTGCGACTTCTTAAACTACGCTACTAAGAAAATATACATAGACCGACCAATAAAAGGAAAAATATCGATGGATAATACGTTTCTTTGTTGACAACACTATTTCTGACAGCATTAAAGCTTTCACATTAGTTTACCAATTTTTAGGAAAAGGCTAATTCTTAAAGGGGCAATTTTGACGCCAAGATTTTAAATCGAGAAATATATCAATCTACAACATTTGCTTGCAATATTATAATGCGAGGAGTATTATTCAAAACAATGCAATTTAGTCGCGTTGTATGCGCTTGACTATGATCTAATTCACTCAACGGCTACCAGGCAGCCATGTTCCCACGCTGTCGTACAAAATAAATAACCAAGACATTTGCAACCAAGTAATTCTAGTTCAGTATAGTCTGGCATAAATTGCATTCGACGTTTTCGTAATTTAAGTGAAATTTCAAACATTGCCAGTCTTCTTGCGACCTGAGATTTCCAATTTTGAACATAAAAAGTGTAGGCTATGCAATACCAATTTTTAATAAAAGGCAGATCTTGCTACCTTATTTGCGAAATACCCTTTTTAGGAAACTCCGTTGTTGGGTCTAACATTTTATAGTTTTGAATAAATTAGTAACGCCAGACTAGACAGCAATCAGCCTTCAAGATGATAAAATTAAAGTTATTATAATATAACATATGTAAAATAGTGGTTTCATGTATTTAATATCGATATCGACTTAGCATGTCGCACAAGCTTACATCACTGATTTATGTCCAAACAAAAAGTCATTGCAAAAACTAATCCCTGCACTGCAAATATTGTAATGACCTAGAGTCTAGACAATCCATCAGCAGTCAGTGTCTTGAATGACTGAGTATCTATTCATGGTTTTATGCAACAAGACTGTTTTACGACATTGTATTTAGATCAGTCGGACAAGTATTCAGCCGATAAATCCTTATTCAGTCAGAGACAAGGGCGTTGCCAATATCCGTCTATTTTCGATCGATTGGATCCGCTTTTAAAATTGTCATACAAAGTGTCGAAATGATCGAACTTCAATCATTCAAATCGAGTTGCCAAATTTCGTTGAATACTTAGTGATGCCGCTATTTAGATTTCAAAATCTGTCGATTGTCAGTCATTGAAAACAAATTAGTTAGTCGAAGCAAACTATTGTCTGCGAACAATAACTACAGTTAGCAAGCAGAAAAACGGGTGATTGATTGTGATACTTACCTTAGTGTTTTGGAAAAAAATAAGTATCATTTTTTGAGGAACTTTGTCTAATAAATGTTATTAACCTATTTAATTTCAATACCTAAGTAGTATCAATGAACAACCATATCAATCAAGTAAAACTACTTCTACATTACTTGCATATCCGTCAGCATCAATGAATGAATCATGTATCAACTTATCAAGGTCAGATATCGATAAACTATCGACACTTGAACAGCACTACACAGAACTAATGGAATGCATTGTCGTACGTTCACGCCCCGGCCTTGCCCGGCGAGTGCAGCAAAATGGTCCGGAAATTATTAAGCACTAGCTTTCCGCCCGCGGCTTCGCCCGCGTGGAATTTTGTCTGTCACAGAAAAACTTTATCGCGCGCGTCCCTGTTTCAAAAACCGGGATAAAAACTATCCTATGTTCTTTCCCGGGACTCAAACTATCTCTATGCCAAATTTCATCAAAATCGGTTGCGAGGTTTAAGCGGGAAAGCGTAACAGACAGACAGACAGACAGACAGACAGAGTTACTTTCGCATTTATAATATTAGTTGGGATTTGTCATGTTCTGCAGATTTGGTATAATATGAGTTTTTGCGGTTGCCCCGGCGGCCGCGAAATTGGATAGTTAGTGTTGTAATAGCTCTAATGACGATAAATTACTATTATGCTTAGGGTCATACTTTGTTTGGCTTATTCACTTTGTTTTAATGGCCGTTCATTAGTTTTCGTTTGTTAAACGTTGACACAATAGCCTTGTAGGCGATTTGCGCCGTATAAATCAGATATCTGGGTAAAGCATATTTCAATTAGTGTACTAAATCAAAATAATTCCCACTTTAATCACAATGAAATGAAAAATAAACGAAACAAAGCAATTAACAAGGACTTGAGGTCGTTCACGGTTCACAAAAACGTGATTTCAGACTTCCGCAAATGAGTCAAGTCGAAAAAACTTATAAAAGCGACCTAATTCACGAGAAGGATATATTACGTGGAACATTTCTGTGAGAACAAGGATTACGGATCAATTGGTGTTGTGGGCGACAATTATGTTCATTATGGAAACGGAACATTGTTTTAGCAAGACACCAATGGAGATAGGTACAGCAGCCCCGTTTATTAGTAATCATCAGTAATTATACACTATTACAAAGTTGATAATTTTGTATTTGATTGGTTATCTTGTGCTTATTTATTAATCATTAGTAGTCTTTAAAATACAGACAAATACATACTAGACTTCAAAATGATGATTCTGCACTATCTGATAAGCTACTCTACAAAATCAGTGACCACAGTAACTTTTAATATTATATCCAATCTTACACCTACCGAGTAGGTAAGGTGACATTGATGATCGCTACGTCGAGCAATTTGAGACTTATACGGATGCCATAAATTAGGATAAATTTAATTGTTGTGGTGTTATTCATCATGTATTAAAATGGTCAACAGCAATAAATAGAATATCCTTCTACGTCTATTTCTACTATGGTCTCACACCCGCTCGTGACCGCAGCCCACAGCGCGAACGATACTTTATCCGTTCTGACATTATCGACCCAATCGTGCCGGATTTATTGGCGCTAGGTGCAAGAATATGTCGACTGCCTATTGTTTTATTACACCCGAGAGCAAAAATGTAACAGTAATAACTTGGTGCTCGACAAAGCACCAGCTTTTGCGACCTTTCTTGCCCGATAACTCAGTGCGCGCGCATAAGGAAGCGTTGTCTGTAAATTGATCTTAAATAATAATAAATCTTAAAAATTACTTGAATGTAACGAATAGACTCCAATGGTCAAAGTGTCTTTGCGTCTTCCCCTACAGTTATCATTTTAGAATTACTACAGAAGACTATCAGTAAAAGTTCTCTACCACTTGAGATCATCGTCTACTTACAAATTAAAATCTGAATGTTTATCGGATTTCCGTATAGATTAAAAGAGTCATTCTGGTTTGAACTATTTTATTGTATCTAAATATATAAAAGGAGAAATTGACTGACTCACTGACATATCAAGCACGCAAAACCTAAACGGCTAAACGTAGGCACTTGAAATTTTGAAGGGACGTAGCTTAGGAAAATCCTTTTGTATGAAAAATCTAAACCGCTTAAGTTAGACGCTTGAAATTTGGCATGCAGGTACCTTAGTAAAATTAAAGCTTAGTTACAACAGGATATTGCAAAATTTTCACGGGAACGGGAGTTAGCGGAAAAAAACATTTGTATGAAAAAATCTAAACCGCGTAAGATAGATGAAGGGGGTACGAAGTCGCGGGCGGCCGCTAGTTTCTTCATAAATCCGCAAAATATGCCTTGAAAGCCTTAAATCTTCGTGACTGTAACTCAACAAATTTTATATGACTTACGCAGTTCGGTTGAAACAATGGTCTGTTAGCAGAACTAAGTGTCTGAAAACAAAAAAGCTGACCTTCTCATAATGACTCCTTACTTTAATTTAGTTCATTGACCTCTCACGACTTACGAAGCTACGAATCATAATAATGTGACACCGATGTCTTGCATCATTGTGACATTAAGTAGACAGGCGAGGGTACTCATGTCTGACTGATGTGAACTTGTCACACTGTCTCAACTATGTGACAAGTGACAACTTTCTATGTTTTGCGAAACGAACGTGATTTTCGCGGACAATGAGTGATGGGAAAATTGTTACATTAAAAATCATGTAACAATTCCATGATGTCAGGAAAGTCTTATTATGACGTTTCTGATACGTGATAGCTTTTAACAGTAATTTTATGGCTTTCTACACAACAAAGTAGTCGAAACGAGTCCGCAGTCTAAAGGCGTCGCTGGTCCTGAGCTTCGGCGTGTAAGAGTAGGTACCTACTTTTAAGAGTTAGAAACTATGACTTATTACTAAATCAATGTTACCATATAAAACTCTTAAGTGTATGTAAAGAAAGATATATTACAAAAATGTTTATTCATTACTTTAAAAATAGCGCATTCGTAAATTAACAACAGTTAAAACCTTTAAAAAGTGCCAGGAAACCGCGAGAAAGTGGACATGAAAGCGTACAATGAGCACTAACAATAGTCCTGAGTGCATTGTCTACGTTCTAGGACACCCACCTCTAATTTAATACCCTATGTATACTCAGTAAACAGATTAATGTATAGGTACTCTGGCAATTAAGGCTTTTGTATTGGCATAATACGGTTAACGACTCTAATTCGCTATTTGTTTGAAAAAAAAAAGAGTTGTTTGTTATGAATCATGCTATATTTTTCTGATTAATTTTGTATTTGGTCTAATGATAGTTACTATCTTTCCCCTGGGACAAATTTAGCCTTGACTAGGTACATAGTAGAGTTTTTATAATCGTTCAAGTTGAAGAACCTGGCTACACAGGGGTTGCAGTGGTAGAAACGAAATTTAGGAATAGTTCCAAGTCATATACTTAAAAAGGCAGTACCAACTCTACCATTTAGTACTTCTTCACATTTTACTCGTAACATAAATAAAAATACATTCTGAGGGATATTTATTACCTACATACGAGAAACACCTGACTAATATTTTAAGTCTTGCAATCTGACTTAACTCTTCATAAAATTAAGTAAATAAGACATAAACGCGGGTTCGTGAGTTAGATTGTGCACTCAACTGCTCATCAGACCATACCTACATTTTATTTCAAATTAGCTAACTAATAACCAGATTAAGACGCTGCATTTAGATTGACGTGCTGTCGTCTGTACCTAGTACTATCTACTTCATAGGACTTGAAGGTTAGCTCCAAGAGATGAGCTATCAAAGGGCACTAAGTGACGGCCGTTACAGCATGCACCACCTTGAACTAGCTCAATGAGTTATAATAACCACTGTAATGAATGAAAAGATTTTCCAGCACAATCTTTATTTTCTTTGAAAGTAAAAGTAAACATTCATTTGTTTAACATTTCCTGACACAATGGATTTTAAATGCGCAAAAGGTCAAAAATTGTCAAATAGAAAATCTAATTTGTAATAGGAAAACGGATTAAGTGAAATAACGTAATAATTATGCCCAGCCAAAAACCCAGGAAATAATCAAGAATTAAGGATGGAAATTCCAATCCTCATTAACTTACTGCTATGTCACTGTTACCTCAAAATACTTAGCTTAAACGCTTTCCCCATTAAAGCAGTTGCAATTATCAAGTTACTACATATTAACGTGGAAAATGGAAAAGATAAATCAAGAAAAACTTAACTTTGTTTCCCTGTCACAGATGGCTCTGGGTTTGCTGTCGAGCTGTCAACCGCTTGTCAGTTTGACGTATGGCAGAAGAACAACTTTTACTGAGACGGGTTCCGTACATACGAGCTGCTAAATTAATGGACTACAGGTTGTAGTAGAATCGTTAATGCTTATGGAATACTCGTAATAACCAACTTGTTGGGCAAACGACATTGAATTTTTTTCCTGTTAAAGACATTTGGTTTTCCTTTGACATCGTGATTATGGTGGGTTGTCTTAACTATTACCTCAGGAAGTTTGTGTCCAGAGAGTTTACAGTCCTACCACTAGATAACTTTTCTACATTTTTTTCATAATCTATAGTCAAGGGCCACGTGAGCAGACACAAGTGCAGACAAATCGCTAATAAATACAGAAATATTTACAGAGTTCGCATACCCCATTGTCAGCAAACATAATTCTTATTAAAATTGACATACAGCCTCACTTTTTGTTTTTAGAACATTAACATTAATAAAGTATTGATCTATTTAATCAATAGTTCATTATTTATTTATTTAATAGGACAACCAATAAGATTAATAATTTGTACGATTTATTGCGGAGCCAATTAAAAAATGGCAATGCCAGATTTTGTATGGAAAGTGGCGTCTTTTTTTTTTCGCGCGGCCATCGACCAAACTTTGTTTTTTGATTACAAAATAGTGTAATAAACCAAACTTACTATAGCATGTATACCTCTAAACGCAGTCTGAACTGAGTTACGAGCATTAGAAGTTTGATGATTTTCATACTAGATTTGCTTTTTGTGCGCAAGTTTTGTAAGAAATTGCAACAAAATATTGCGCTATTTTTTTGTTGCGCTGATTCTGCTCCATACTGATGTCTGGAGCCTTTAATGGATGGTACTGTTTGTTTATACATACAATCTCACTATTTTGTTGCAATTTCTTACAAAACTTTGCGCGCAAAAAGCAAATCTAGTATGAAAATCATTAAACTTCTAATGCTCGTAACTCAGTTCAGACTGAGTTTAGAGGTATACATGTCATAGTAAGTTTGGTTTATTATACTATTTTGTAATCAAAAAACAAAGTTTGGTCGATGGCCGCGCGAAAAAAAAAGACGCCAATTTCCGGCATTGTCTTTTATTGATATAACGATTAACGTTATACATTACGTAGATACAAAACGGAAATAATCCGTTAATAGAATAACAGTTGGTGTAGTGGTTAACGGTTAAACAACGTTATTATGTTATCTTGAGTAAGACGTAAGTAAATTATCTCACAGTTAGTGTAATCTACCAGTTACTTGTAGACTTGTAGTTTAAAGAACAGTAGCCAGTTAAACGTCATAATGATGATAACTTCATAGGCGAAAACATTGCAACTGATCACGGCTGGGTTGTACCATATTACTTTGACTTTGAAAAACGTCAAAAATCTGTCAAACACTATACAAAAAATACCGGTTATCGTTATAGTTACGGTCAAAGTTAGGTGGTGCAACTCAGCCTAAGGCTGGGTTGTACCATCTTATTTTGACTTTGATAAATGTCAAGTCTTTCAAACTCCATACAAAACACTGGTTAGGGTTATAATTAGATACTGTTTTAAATAAGGTGGTACAATTGAGCCTTATTGTCTTCAGCTTGCTGAAATCTCATTCTTTACACTAAATCTCATACAAATGGAAACGTGAAGACACCATTTATAGCGTCAAAAATGATATTAAAGGCAAATTCAAAGATGGATGTTGCCTTAACCTTATTAACTCCTTTTGGTTTATCATTAAAGTTTATTACTAAAGCACATTTAATCCCAAACAAATCCCACATAAAACCATCAATGTCATTTTTAATTGGAAATATTCGCCAAGGTTGGTTCACTTATTGACAAAAGAAGAAAACGAAACCGAACATTTTAGAGGTCAGTCTAGAAGCCATATTTTAAACATTCGACGACCGCATACGAATCTGCACGTAATTGGTAGGTAACTGTTTCTATTCGTGTACGATTTTGAGTTCTATTGCATCAAAAATAGGTCTTCGACTAATCATGGGAAAAAAGAACGTTTAATTTTCTCCGTCATAATACAAGACAAAGATATGACCGTTTCAATTCCCATGTCAATACCCCCGTGTATTTGCATGGCCGTTTCCCCGACATCTTGTCCGGTTTTCCTTCCTATTTTCTAGTAATAACCGTCTGCTAGTTTTTCTGGTGTATGTTGCGTAAGACGAGATAGTAACCACAATGATTTTAATAAATAACACATTTTGCGAGCTTGAAATAGAACTAGCTAGCAAGTAAGTAATTTAAATGTACATCTTACTTCCTTCTGTCAACTAGTAGCAACTGAAGTCACAACTATCCTTGTCAGGCTTAATCTGCTGACATCGTCTAACACAATTCAATCGGAGAATCAGCATAAAGCACCGAAAAAGTCCTCGTCAATCAGTTTGATCCTAGAACCAAACTGAGCCATTACCCGAACAGGTTTCAACTTATGTATCCCATCTGGGAATTGTACCAAAATAGAACCTGCAGATTCCAAATTCTTACCTCTTGCCACTTAGACCACTAAGTCGTCTTTAAACTTTAATCAACCTAATATTCTGATTTTGATCTTAGGACAAGTCACATAAATCTTCACTCACTGCATGAATCAACAACGCCTAAAACGCAGTGTACACATTGTTTACTTGTTTTATTGCTCTAGAAAGTGTAAAATTGTCGGATTCCACGCCTTAATCAATGATAGTTGTGCCAGCCGTGTCCACCATTCAAGTAATTTCAAAGATTCCAAGATTAGTTTAGAGTTATTTCACTTATCATAGATTGATTAAAACAAAACAGATAACTTCCGTGCATTCCCCATCTAGATCAGGGTTAGAACGAGAAAGCTCTGTGCCATCTTAATCGAAGATCACTGGAGAAACAAGAAAAAGGCACCCACCATACTTAAGCGACCAATTCTGAGAAAAAGAGTAAAAACGTCACTTAGCGAAAGTAGCCTCTCGTGCTAGATACAATAATAATGTATCTATCGAATGGAAACCAGCTCATTCCTTGGACGCTTTCGGAAACTAAACTATGTACACAGTGTACAACCAACGCGATTTAAATCGTGAAGTATAGGTGAAAAATATTTTTTCATATCAATTTTTTTTAACAACCTCCACCTACCAAGCTGATTAAATAAAAAAATGAGCTGTTACAACAATAGGTATTTTATGTTAACACTTTTGTAAACCAACACCTGACATATTAAGAACCATTTAATTTAATTTAATACAAGTATGACTAAATAAGTATGAAAATATTTTGTGGTTTCTTATTCTACTTCAATGATTTATAGTCCCGAATCTACAGCACTTTTGGAAACATTTTATATGCTAAGCATATCTTTTTCTTGACTAATCCCAACATCTCTAATTTCAAATGTCTCCAGTCTTTTTCTATCTCGTTCAAACAAATTCAGATTTACTGCATAAATCCCAAATCTTTGCACGTAATGAAGATACTTACATTTCAGCTACTTTGTGGCTTCCAGGTTGTGCAAGTCACGGCGGCCGTTGCTCTTGAACGTGCAACTCAATCCGTCAATGATGAATGCTTTGGTAATGGACTTCTGAACGACATTATTTTACAAATAAGTCGTGTGAGAGCTTTCATGAAACTATAACTATACTTTAATGCGAGTTAGATGATTCGTCGACTGACTGTAATATTGACTGTAGGCATTTGTCTAAGACCTAATTTAATGCTAAAATAACTCTGGACGTAGCACTGAAGGAGTTTAGTCACCATTTAATCTTTGCCACAACTCTAGATTTTAAAATTCTTACAAATAAACAACTATGAACTGTATGATTCCCATTCGTATACTTCGCTCTGTTATTAGGAATTACTTATCATAAAAGCCATCACTGTGTATTTTTACCCGACTACGGCAAAGCCAAAGGAGGGTTATGATTTTGACAGATTTATGTATGTATGTATGTATGTATGTATGTATGTTCATCTGTTCCCTCGTAACTTCTAAACTACTTATCAGAATTTGACAAATGACATATCATTAGAAGCGTCTTAATTGTCCGCTGGTTATAGGCTATATGGGGTTTCACAAAATCTAATGTGGCGCCCTCTAGCGGACATAACATACAGAGTAAAAAAATAAAGTTAAGATAAATATGCCGTGTTTGGTATCATTTGAAAGGGCTTTACTTGTAAATTTTGAATATATATATATTACTAGCATTTGCCTGTGACTTTATCTGTATTCATGGGCTGATTGCATTTGCATTCACATCTTTTCGTTCATTGCTTCTTTACTATCATCATCAATTTAACTTTTGTTAATATTATGCGCCACAAATACACATTAACACCAAAATGGTACANAAAAGCCAGAAGTAAGCCGTATAACAATGTAAGTAAAATCGCTTATTTAAGCTGATATCTTCTATCTTCTATACTTATAATAAATCTGTAGAGAGGTCAATTCTGTACATGAAATATATTTTCAAAATAACTATCAGGGGGTGATTAGTGATCGATACTGATGCCAAAAATGCAATCAGTAAAATTTTTGTCTGTCTGTCTGTCTGTCTGTCTGTCTGTATGTTCCTTATAGAAACAAAAACTACTTGACGGATTTTAACGAAACTTGGTACAATTATTCTTCGTACTCCTGGGCAGGTTATAGGATACTTAGGAATTCCCACGGGCACGGGAATTAGCGGGAAAATCCTTTTGTATGAAAAATCTAAACTGCTTAAGTTAGACGCTTGAAATTTGGCATGCAGGTACCTTAGTAAACTTAAAGCTTAGTTACAACAGGATATTGCAAAATTCCCACGGGAACGGGAGTTAGCGGGAAAAAACATTTGTATGAAAATATCTAAACCGCGTAAGATAGATGAAGGGGGTAAAACGGGATCCACGCGTACGAAGTCGCGGGCGGCCGCTAGTAATAAATAAAAAGTAAAAAACTAAAACCCAACTACGACAAAAAACGACGCTAAAAAAGTATAAAACAAGATTTTCAGAATACTGAACTGAACAAAGTTGCTAATGTAGTTGCATAGTAATTTTCATGTTTGGAAAGGCGTAGTCACACGTTACATATACCTACCTACCGTAGCACTTTGACAACGTGTGACTGCGGTTTTCCAAACATGAAAATTACTATGCAACTACATTAGCAACTTAGTTCAGTTCAGTATTCTGAAAATCTTGTTTTATACTTTTTTAGCGTCGTTTTTTGTCGTAGTTGGGTTTTTACAGTTCTTAAAACAAACACATTATCCTGCTTTACATCACACATTGTAGACACTAAACAGTAAACAGTTACGAGTATGTTATGATTAACCCATATTAACAAAACGTTAACCCATCACATGTTAACTATCTCTATAGATCTTAATTAAACCAGCCACTTCACGCGCCGCTGCTGAACTCGTAAAATCAGGCATCAAGATTAGAATATCTGATTTAACACTCAAATGCCGGTGAAAACGATACGTCTGGAACCCGATAGGACAAAAAGACCGTGTGGCAACTGAACCGTGAGCCGTTCGTTTTGGGTTAAGTAATATTAATTGCCGGTTTATAAAGAGTGATGGTTGCAAGCGATCTGTCTGACGGTCGTTAGCACGTTGCAATTGGGGGTTGCGAAAATTTTAATTTGTTGCTGGTTTTTGGAGTGGAGTGAAATGCCTCTTTGTTTACTTCAAATTCTTTTTTTATGCAGAACAAGTCAGGTATTTGACTGTAATCACACTGGTGTTCATTGAGGTGCAATTTGGATTCGGGCACCTTTCAGGCTACCTAAGGCTATCTCTTAAGGTAGGTAGATACTTATTTTTAACGGGTAAAGGCATGAGGTGTGTCATCAAATGGATATACCATTATAGAGTTATTTTATGTCAACTATAGAATCGTACAATGCGCATGGCCCAACATGCACTTTAATATTTTTAAACGATGCTCTTTTGCTTCATATTGCAGCATTTGCTTCCGAATCACGCTGCGCACGCGCTTACGGCTTTGCTCGAACAAAGCTATCAGCGACAATCTGAGTTTTTACACAATGTTTCATACTAAGTATCACAATTATACGCATTTTGTTTATTTCCTGTATACATCATTTGCACGCACAAAAATGTGCATTTTCATAAGATTAAAAAAAATAATAGAATAATAAGTTTTTTTAAATTTACTACTAAATCATTCCTTCCTTGGCACAATATTCTGTCAACGGCATTATTCAAATCGTTATGCAATATTCATTGGCTTTCATCTCTATGACGTCAGCCATTGAATCAAAAATTTATAGGATGTCATTACTTAATTTGGTTTTGATGACACTCTCACCATCTATAAAGAGTGATGAAACGCAATCATATAATAATTTCATTCACCAGTGCCACAATTTTTTAATGATTTTTGCAGCTCTATGTCCACTATGGATGACAGTACCTTAAGCTTAATAAAGTAGAATCTTAAGCAGTTTGTAATAAATACGATTCTGCTATAATAAAACTGCATAGTTTGAGGTGCTATCGACTGCAAAAAGTTTGCCTTATAAAAACCATAGACAATATCTTTATCCCACGCTTGATCGCCAAGATCCATAAACACTTAATTCGCAACATAATAACTAAATAGCCAATTACTAGTATAATAATTTCATCACCTAGTAGTAAATTGGCCGGGGTGGCCTCAGTCCGACCTTCACACAAACTATATGCTTTGTTATTTTAAATCGTAATGTGTGAGACTTTCGTAACGAAGTTATTGTGCTGCTTCAAGGTGTCAATATTTACCCATACGTTGTTTCCTACAATCAAATGCATTGTGTAGGGCGCGGGCAACATTGATTTCGATTGTTGTTTGATTCGAATTTGACGTTTTGTACTGAACAGTGGGTCTAGACAAATTGCAAATTATAATCGCAAACCAGTCGAAAAGCCCCTTTTTTGTATGGAGTTTTGACGGATTCGATTTTCGATTCGATCAAAAAGTGCGTTTTGTCTAGGGGGGCAGTTGGCACTACTGGTGAGTGACAGGACCTTACTTGGCGCTATCCTGTGGGTCTAGACAAAGTGCAAGTTATAATCGCAAACCAGTCGAAAAGTGGTCGAAAAGCCCCTTTTTTGTGTGGAGTTTTGACGGATTCGATTTTCGATTCGATCAAAAAGTGCGTTTTGTCTAGGGGGGCTGGTGAGTACAAATGCGATGGTTTCAGCGCTCACCAATTGGCACCACTGACTTACGCCCGAGTGAAGCAGCAAATCGAACGCACAGCGTTGAATAGAGCTCTGCGCTTGGTTTATGTGTCACCCTGTTCGTCCACGCGAGACCTCATAGTAATGTTTGTGAATACGGGCGTTGCCACTAGCGACAGGACCTTGATCTAAATACTTTGATCATGATGACGTTTGTCTACAACAGTATTCAAACCCACGACTTGCGCTGTCACCCGATATATGAACCACCATGCCAAGCGGATATCGATATTGACATAATGTGTGTTTGTGTAGATTATACCTAATACTTAATTATTATAAAGATTAATAATAGCTCTATTATTGTTCAATAATTAAATAGGAAATTAGTACAATTATTTAATACTTATTATGTAATTAAACTAACTGCAATAATTTAAAAATATTGCCACATTTTATTAACATCCTCAGTCACAAAAAGTAAAGTTCATTCATTACAATTATGTAATTTGTAAAAAAAAAGTAAACAAGTCACATTATTTGCGATTTTCTAGTTTTTTTTATTAAATACTAATCAGGGTTAATCTAAACGCTCGGTAAGTATTGAAAAATTTCTTAACGTAATTTGGACTGATATTACCTAAAATAATCCTTGTAATAATATAGGTACGATTCATATTTATACACAATCTATTCGATGTACTCCTATTTAGGTACTTGCGTCAATAAATCAACTTGTTACATTGCAACCTTCAGCAAATCGTTTCTTCTTTGAAATGCGATTCTATTTTAATATAGTTTCCTCAACACTTTTGTATATGTTTTATTTATTGGAATGAAACACACGCACAAAATTAGTCTATTACACATTGTTATGAAACATATTAGGGCGGTAATTATACACAAAAATAATACACAACTATTACAGAACTAATAGAAAATTAGGATATTCATGCATTAGTAGGTATAATACCCCTCACTAAACTGCGACCTTTAGTAGTTAGCAAGTCCTCAAAAACTTATGTCCTGTTAACTCTATTAATTCTACCAAAATAAGCCCAACAAATGGCAATATTTCTGTAAAATGTAAAAAACAAGACTCCACCACGTGGCCTACATACATACTCGTAGTTATTAGGTAATAGTTAATTTCTTTTTTACGTATGATAATGATTACAAAATCAAACACTATCACGCTACCAATACGGTAGTTAAAAGAATTTCCAACTTCAAACTTGATAGACAGTTAGACAGCATATACCTGCTGCCCAATTTGTCTGTGAAACCGGTCGGTGCAAATCGTTATAACGATGTTAAATGCTCGCGAATCCTAATAATATTGTAAATGCGAAAGTTTATGAGGATGTATGTTAGCTAATCTTTCACGCAAAAACTACTGAACGGATTTTGATGAAACTGTACAGTATTATTGTTTACAAGAATGACACATAGGTTATAATTTGTAACGATCTGTGATAAACTTCAAAAGCAGTCTATTATATTAATATTACAAAGAGGAAAGATTTATTTGTTTGTTTTGAATAGGCTCCGAAACTACTGGACTGAATTGAAAAATTCTTTCGCCATTAGAATTTCAAATTATTCCTGATTAATATAGGCAATATAATATGTATGGATGGAGACATTCTGTGACCCACCGAAATTAACGCAAACAAAGTCGCGGGCATAGGTAGTGGTTAATAAAAAGGCAGGTCTGACCGACTTGCGTGTTTCGACCGAGGGCGCAAGGAGCCCACGGTCACTGACGCCACGGTGTTGACAGTGTTATACCATGCGCTTGCGTTTCCGTCAGGACGCGGCGACGCGCGACGTCAATATGGAGCAAACGTCAGGCCAGCCCTCTTCGTTTGATTACTGTAACTAAACCATGGAACCACCCCTTCAATACTGTGTCATTTTCAGTGACTTTATTTCTGATTTGCTTATAAGGAATTGGTTTTTAATGGTACAGTCGACAGCACAGACATATTTTATAACATATTTTCTGTTGAAAAAGCTCGCCTATTACAACTTAATAAGCTGCGCCAGTGTTTAGCTTTTTCAAAGCGTCGGTTGTCTCTACATTAACCACATAAACCACATAAACCACAAATGAATTGCGTTAAAAAGCTCAAATTTTTAAGAATAATAGCAATTTGTAAATACAATTCAAATTACTAATAATCCCACTAACCCCTCGTTGAAAGCTAAATATGCTTGTGTTATGAGTGGGTTCACCACTCAGATCATAGAACTGAGGTTCACCACAATAGTCGAGCGGCGGCGGTCTATTTAATGTTTATGATTCATTACTTGTGAAACCAAAAATATTTATTCTTGCACGAAATTTTAAGGACAACCTGTTCCCAAATTATAGCCCCCAATTAAATTTAAGTGTCGTACGACATTGATTGAAATTAAAGATTCGATTCAGAACCAGTCCGAACTACTACTTTCAAAGTCCCATATCTTGATATAATTCGACAGCGCAACCCAAAACATGATCCATTCGATATAATCGCGAGCAATCGATAGCAAATCAGTATTGAGACACGGACACGGAATTGCAAACTATATTTCAAGCAATGACATTCCATTAAGTACTTACAATTGGAGCTGAAACTATCTAATAATCGATTTATCTGTTCAAAGGGAAACAACACGGATTGTGCAAGTCGCAGTCGATATGGTTACACAAATGTAACAATAACAATAGGAACATAACCTTAATTGAGGTCAGTTTCATATCCTAAGTACCTACCGAATAATTTCCGACTTAGAGCAAAAGCTTTTCCAGCGCAGGTACTACGAGAAGGTAAATGAAAATTGCTGAAAGTTTCACTAGAAAACATTTAAACTACGTTTTACTTTACTTAGTCACTCCTAGCCTGTAACGTGTTCAATTGTAGATGGCAGATGTCAGTGACCAGTGTATACTTGCTTGTTGATGAAAAAATAACTATGTAGTCACATAAGGCAAGATCAGGGGTTAATGCGAGGGGATTACCTGAAACGACTCGTCCAAACGATAAGACTTTATTACTATGCCACTGTAGCTCATTTTCGACTAACTTCCCACTTCACCTTTAAACTTATGTCTGATAATATCTCTTGAAACGTTTACACAATCACACACTAGTTTACATTATGCTTCATATAAGCTCAAATACATACAGCCCTAATAGTCCTAAGTGACCTATACAGTAGCAGGTGACGTTGTGCAACTCTACACAACACATTATATTCTTCCAATTTTGGAATATGTAGTCCTATTTGCATAACTCCATCCAATTGTCCGACCCCGCGGGGCGCAATCGTATGAACACAGTCCTGCGCCGGCGACGCCTTGCCATTACGTCGTTATTCTGGTACTAGGGCCCTCATTATTTTATTATCGTAGCCCCACTGCAATTTGCGATTTCGATTGTAGAGTAACGATTTGACGCTAATCGCAGATAGATTGTCTGTGGAAGTCTTTATTAAGATTAATAAATTGACCGTTTTAGTCTTTGAAGGATTTTTAATAGACCTACTTATATCTTAGCTACAATATTTAAAGAAAATATGTTTTGATTACGTATTAGTATTTACATTCATTTAAATAGTTTAGCACACCGTGTCTGACATAATATCCCGTTCTAAAATACGTTGATGATCCACTCATTACAATAAAAGGATAGGCGCAAGAAATTATCTTTCATCTAGAAGCGTGCCGCAGTATTCAAACGAATTGAAATAAAATGGCCTCTGTAGATCTAGATTTTCGATAAGTAGACAGTAAGCGCTTAACGTGTTACGGGCATTATATTTACGTCTCTCTTAAGTGTCCGATAGAATCGCCAATATAAAGTTCACTCGCATTTTACGAGAGGTTAGCAAATCGAAATTAATAGAAGCGATAACCTATATCGAAATGAACAGCAGTCGGACAGATTCGATAGTTTATTGGATATGTTTATCTGCCTTTGCAATATCGAATTGTTAAATCATTTTATGCAATGAACAATTTGTTATTAATATTTATTATAAAATAAATACCTAATATCATTACAACGAATCGATTACATTTTCAATTCAAGAATAGTTTTGTAGAATTCCTATTGAATAAGTGCTTACATGGACGACCTACAAATAAACAGATTAATTTTTGGTGTTTACTTTCCGCCATGTTGGTAGCATTGCGCGGGTCAAAAAAAAGTAGCACTTTTATTAACTGAACATCTGGCTGTATGGCATAATGCCATTGCCTTTCCGCAAAAAAAAATTGAACAAAAAAGTTGCGGATTTTCGCGCGCTTTTTGTGAAAATGGTTTGTGTTGTTTGACAGATTTTCCAATTTAGTGTATTGAAAGAAGATTTTCTAATAATGATTTATTTTTGTATTTAATGGTGATTGGTGAGTGCCTTATTTACTAATAAAATGTGAATTTTATTATTTAATTTACATAAAACACGGATA